>NC_142688.1:50966439-51269469 GCF_056320005.1 Nelumbo lutea
ACCCTAACCATCCCAATGTATCATGAATTCATGATTATCAGAACCTTTTTTTCTGAAATTGAAACAGGAAGGGAAAAACAAAATGATGCTGTGAAACAGAAATCACACCTGAGTACAGTAAAATATAGTAAAGCTAGAGCAACACCTGGGAGCACAATATCTTGCTTCAAGTACACAATCCATGCTTCAATGCATTGCATAGGTAAGATGCGATTGACTAGTTTACTATTCCCTTTTTGTTCTGCTCCTGAACCACTTTCTTCATCATCTTTGCTATTCCCTTTCTGTTCTGTTCCTGAACCACTTTCTTCATCAACTATAGTATTCCCTTTCTGTTCTGCTCCTGAACCACTTTCTTCATCATCTTTGCTATTCCTTTTCTGTTCTGCTCCTGAATCACTTTCTTCATCAACTTTACTATTCCCTTTCTGTTCTGCTCCTGAACCACTTTCCACATGAGAGGGCAAGGCCTCTATTACCTGAGAAATAGATGGGTCCTCTAATGGATCATTTGGTCTGGGCCTTGTGATCCTCTTTTGGCTTCTTTCACTTAGAGAAGGAATTCCATTATATACAGACATTAGAAGCCAAAACTGCAACCAAACAGATACAGTGTTCCAAAGTGCTAAAGTCACTGCCGACGCTTTGAGTGATATAAAGCTGATAATGAACCCAGAAATGACAGGGGCAAATAGTTTGCAGATTAAATCAATCCGTCGGATAACTGCATTCAATTTTGTCCGTACTTCTGGAGGCTGTCCTTCAGAAATAATCACCACCCTGAAAATTCAACCACTAGAGGTTAATAATCAGGTGCATAAATATTCTGTAGTATTATAAAAATGACAGAGGGGTGATTTAGTATAAGCTTCTTACAGGTAAACTTTAGGAATATGAAAACACCAGGGTTTTCATACTTTCATATACAAGAGTTGAAATGTTTATATGTTGGAGAATTCTAAAATCTACAGTTTATTTTACCATTCTCTTTCAATCAAGATGGTTCCAGCCAGAGTTGATAACACACCAATTGCTCCAGAAACGGTCGTTAATACAAAAAGTGAAATGAATGCCACAAAAGATGTTGATTTCAAGCTTGAGTGGAAAAGTAAAGCTACTGTCGCCCCACCAGCAATAATGAAAGACAGATTCTGGGTCAACAACCACAGTCGGAGAACCTGCCAGAGAGCAATTCTAAAATGAGAGCAGTTTCTCAAATTCTGTACAGAGGACCACACCCAGAAACCATCCACAAATTGATTAAGCACTTAACCAGTCAGCTTCGTCATATTGAACAGCCAATGCTAAGAGACAGTGATCTTATGCAAAACAATCACTACACATCTGCATGGCAATGCTTAATATTATCAACTATCAACCATGGACTCCTGTTTGTCCCCAGACTGTTAAAAATTAAAAGCACTGAGTCTAATCTTCCAAGCACTGATACCAATTGACAAGTCTATATTGATAAATAGAAGGGGCATGCATGCAAATGCATATGATTTAATATCAATTCAGGAGGCTAACAGGCCTGTACGTATGTCATTCTGTCCACCCATCGTCCAATGATGGGACCAAATAATGCAGCAGAGGCAGATTCCACGACCCCATAAATAGCAGCGAAGAGTAAAGATTTTGGCCAAATGTGGATCATGTATAACCCAACAGAGAATTCCCAAGTTGTGCAAGCAAGCAAAAGAGATCTTCTATCAGTTCTTATTACTTCTACCCAAATCTCTTCCAACCTGCTCCTAGCTCTTTTAGTCTCTTCAACTTTAATAACACATCACTTTTCTTAATAGATGATCTTCTATCAGTTCTGTGCATGTGACCGAACCATTTCAATCAACTTTCTTCTGACCCTGTTCTTTCTGGTTTTACCACTCATCCATCTAAATATATGTCACTACATTTCCATTACAAGAATTCTTAAAGGACTTCAATTTTATTGCACAGGGTCAGAAATTTTAGTGCAATCAGAATGACAATCCATGTGTTGTATGAAGCCCATATGAAAAAAAAAAATGTTAGATAAAAGGAAGTAAAAGATCACAAATATTTTCAGCAGTTATATGTGTTTCGGCATTAAAACGAAAAGAGCCATAGTTCAAGTTCAAGCAATCTGAAGGCCAGCATTTCTATCAATGTCACGCTTAGAAGCGGCAAGGGTTCATAAAGAAATGGATTGAGATAAAAAAAAAAAAAAACATTATAGAAAAGGACAACGAAAGGAAACCGAGAGGCAGCAGAGGGATCAAATATTCAAGGAATTAAAATATTGAAAGACATCTTGATGGAGAGGGTAGAAATGGACCTTGTTCCCCAACTTGTTAAGAAGTGCCCAACGTACAAATATACGATAAGAGAACGACTAAGAGCAGGAAATGGTTGTTTCTCCCTCATTATGTTTTCTTCCATCTTCCGAATTCAGCTTTGATTCCTTCTCATACACTTTGGGTTATAACGACAAATTAAAAGATAGTGATGAGACATGAGTTATGAAGCGTAGATGTTCAACTTCAAACCTGAAACCGGAGTAGAGCCAAATCTATGCAATGCCGCAGGTCTCTAGCTAGTATGATTATGCATGTATGCGTCATACATAATCCATGATTTGGTTAGTAACAACAAGAGGTTAACCGACTCAACTCCAACTTGCTACTCTAACAGTGCTCTTGCTTTAAGCCTTAAAACAAGCCACAATCGACGTCTCACATGTTTTGAGTTAGCGTGCTCGTCTGTTACTCGCTGTGACCTCTAATCAAACCCCAGCACGCTGCAGATAACGATAGAAAGTCTAATGCAGTAGGACTTCGTCCAAAGCATACGGGATAATTACGAACTTGATTAATTTAAGGTCAATACTGAAGCCCTTCTACATATGAATTCATTTAAAATTTTTAAATTCCTATATGCCCTTCTATACGAGGAGAAGTGAGATGGAAGAAAGAGTGTGAGGAGAGAGAGAATAAATATTACATATAACCGTGCGATGCACGGGAAAATTTAAAAGTTTTAATAATTCTATTTTTCATTTAATGTTGATTTATAAAAAACAATTATTATTAATTTAATATGAATAAATATTTTTTGATAAACTTAATTTTAATAATAATTTGTTTTAATTTAATAATTTTTATTCTTTTTATTATTTTTAAATAAAATTTTGATTAATTTTAAATAAATAAAATTAATTATAAAAACTAATATTTTTATTAATTCTACTAATAATTAATAATTACATAATAATAACAATGAAGTGGATTCAAGGGAGGACACCCTATCCATTCCCTGCCATATAATCAGCAGGCCTCTCCTTGCATGATAGCCCCCATTTTATTTTTCTGTTTTTTTTCTTTTTTTCTTAATTTTTTTATTCCACCTGATATCAAGAGATATCTGAACGTTTAGACTTCCCAAGCATTTCTGCATGAGATATCTGAAACGTAGGTATTCCAAACGTTTTCCCTCCTTCAAACCATTGATAAGTAGCAGAGACGTTTTGGTCGCAGACGTTAATCTTAGTGTTTTCCTCCAAATTTCTCTTCAAATTTGCACAGACGTTTCAGAGTTGACATGTAACTGAGAATATTGCAGAGACATTTCAGGTTCGCATTTTCTACTTTTTTTCATCATTTTTAGTTTTTTTCTCTTCAATATTGAACGTGCCATTTCTAACAAGTTTGGAGTTCACTTTTTGATTGCACAGTCGGTCATTTGTAGAGGGTTTCTTCGGGTTAATTTGGAGTTCGTTTTTTATTTACACATGTGTTTTGTTTGCTGGTTTCTTTTTTCAATTTTATTTTTGGTTTTTGTTTAATGGTTCTCATATCACTACAAGAAAAACGGAATAGGCCGGCGGTTTTCTGCCGGCGGCCTTATGTAAATGTCAGCAATGATCGGCAAATCGAAAAATTGTTACCCGTTCAAGGGCTGGCGGTCAAGTTTTAAGTAATACAGGTCACATACCGCACCATTTGTCCCGATGGTTGTTATTTGCAAATAAAATAAATAAATAAATAAATAAATAGATGATAAAATTTTAGGGGTCCCGCCAAAACAGTTTAGTTGCGCAAGAAAGGGAGTCGTTTTCGTTAATACCGAATGACGAATCCCTTGCTGGAATATCTTGGTTTCCGTGAACCTCGATGGTATATCTTCTTCCTTCTTTGAGTATATACATCTTTTTTTCCTCCACTGATTTAGAGAACTAAATCCTTAAATCTCCATTATCTTCTTCGAGCCTATTCTTCTCTCTTCACCGATTCAAAGTACTACTGTGTCTCCTTCATTGTGAATACTTTCCACCGATTCAAAGATCTCTTCACCGAGCTTATTATTTATCTTCCAATACCGATTCAGAGAACTATGAAGCCACGAACAAGGAGGTCAATTTGAATACTCGACCGTTTCAGAGAGGTCGATTTGATGAAAGGCATGAATAGACAGGTTGATTTTGATAGAGATGGGAATGGTTAGCGGCTCCAAGAACTTTTGTCTGTAGAAGCCAACAAAAAGAAACTGAAGTTTATATTTGATGATTTAGCTGAGGTTTCCTTTCTTAATTCCGAAGAGAATTTAGAGGGGCGATAGCATCAAGATCCGAGTAGGGACGACGAAGATGCCACAGTGGAGGGGAACTCTACAATTTCTCCTAAACCAATTACGAACCGGAAGGAAAGTAGGGAACTCTACAATTCTTTTATCCCCTGAAAACTGGTGAAGTTTCAGATATTCTTCGAACCCTTGAAAAGAGTGCATCAGATTACCCTGCTTTTGATAGTAACGGTGCTCTTTCGGCTGTTAGCCCACCAACCACCCAAGGTATTGAAGTCAAAGAATCTCTTTACTGGAGGTATGTAATACATTTGTTTGACTAATAGTATATTTTTTTGCACTGAACTCAAATCAAACTTAATTGTAATGTGAACTTGGACTGTTAGATTTTTCTTAAAGTTTATTTAAAGCTTTATGAAGATGAGTTTATTTAAAGCTGAGGTTGCTTATTGTTGTTATCATAGAAAATTGTGTCTAAGTTTCAGCAATGGGATCACTTCAATTACTGCAATGTAACAACCTAGGTTGAAGGAGAGGATCATACCTGTAAGTTGTATTATGTTTATAAGAATTAGTTTTTAGATCATAGCTATTGATCAAATTTGAGAATAAGGTTAAAATATCTTTTTTTTTTTCTACTGATTAGTATTTGTTCATGTTTACTCTTACAGAATATCTTTAGGACCATCATTGGATCATATCTATTAGTTGTATTATGTTTATAAGAATTTGGTTTTAGGTCATAGTTATTGATCAAAATTGAGAATAAGGTTAAAATATCTTAATTTTTTCTACTGATTAGTATTTGTTCATGTGTACTCTTACAGAAGATCTTCAGGACCATCATTGGGCAATGAATTTTTCTTTTAGAGAAGCCTATGACATCAGAGGCATGTGCCCCACTGATTGCTACACTACCTTTGGAGGTACTTTCAATCATGTTGTTTTCACTGTTTTCAAATGATACATCATTAAACATGGATATTGCATTACCTGGAATTTCTTTGCCTATTCTTATCATGAGATTTGTGATCTTTTTTTAGGCATTAAGTTTATCTTTTTACTATGCCATCCTGTGCATATGTGGCCTGCTTGTACGCCATTGTTCAACCAAGGGCCAGTGATGCCTGCAGTACATGATGAATAATCATTTTCAGTTTAGTACACCAACACTTTAGGATCTAGAAAGAAATAAAAGAAAATATCTATCTAAAGACTTTAAGTACTAATTTAAGTTTGCTGGAGTTTGTGATTTTTGGTGCCCTTCTAATTCAAACCATGCAATGGATGGTAAAAGATTTTGGGATAGATAATGGGTGGTCCAAGTTTACTGCATAGTGTGAGAGAGTTTTTTTATGTACAAAGTATTCGCCCTTGATCACTGAAGAAGCTATTTCTCTGTTTGAGTCTTCAACAGTTTTCATGTACAATGTATTCTAGTTGGCTTTGTTTTTGAGGATATTACTGTCTTCCACACTTAAGGTATACTTACATATTTTACTTGGCTTAGGTTCAAGACAAAATTGGAGAGTTCATAAAAGGTGTATTGGTCATATAAAGTTGTGCTATACTTTGCAGGTGGGGCAACATTGAGTTCCTACTACCTTTTGGCAGAGTCCCGAGTCCTACAAAAAGCTTTGTTAATTCTCTCATGTTTATGTTTTTTTTAATTCTTGATTGTTATTCTTTCATGAACTTTAACATTCTATTAGTTCATTATGGGGTGTATTTTAGAGTAAAGAATTTGTCTCAAAAGTTATAAGAGGCAGATTTGTGAACTGATGCATGGGTTACATTGCAGGCAAGCACGAAGTTCACTGTTTTGAACCCTAAAGGACGAATCTGGACAATGGTAGCAGGTGGTGGTGCAAGTGTTATATATGCTGATATTGTAAGTTTTCTCATTTCTTGTCCTTCTAATGCTACTTCATTTTCTTTGATTGCCTAGGTATATATCTACCAATGCCCGGTTGAAAAGTGCATGGTAAGCAGTGGTCCTTATACCATTTCCCACCTTTCATATGCTGGAATGTTTCATATTTCATATGGCTGAAATCCCACAATTTCAATTTTTCTCCCACTTGCATGCTAAAATTCTTCAATATTTTTTGTCCAATTACATTGGAGATTTAGGTTCTGCTTCGGAGCTTGGAAACTATGCAGAATACAGTGGAGCTCCAAATGAGGAGGAGGTGTTGCAGTATGCCAGAGTTGTTATTGATGTAAGAACTCTCTAAACTTGGGTATAAGATGGAGCTATAGCTTCTTTCTTATGTTCATTTAACAAATAACTTTTTGCATTTGCAATATAATGACAATATCCTTTCATGTGTACTCTTTCAGAAGATCAGTATTTTTCTTCTTGAACCCCCTCCTCTTTTTCATGCTTGAGTTCAGCATCATATAATGGATCTATGGATATTTTTGTAGCTTCTACATCTATGGGATATACTTCAGTACAACAAGTGATTTAGCTAATCATGAAGTCTGTGAATTAATGAACTTTATCTGGTATACAAAAATTAAAATTCTTAAATTAATAATTATGGTATCCTGCTACTGACTTTTTAAAGATTAACTAGTCTAGTTAGTAGTTAGTGTACTAACACTTGCATTGATAAATTAGGGAGTTCTTGGTTTAGAATAAAGGTTTAAGCTCATACCTTCATTATGTAATGCTTGAGAATATCATGTGAAGTAGTACTTGTTATATTCGTATGATACGTAACTACTTAATTTCAATAAAAATAAGGCAGTCTTCTTTGTCGCATCTTTCTTAATAAATATATGTGTGTAACCAAAGTTGTTTACTTTTTGCAGTTGTAATTGAGTTAGCATGGAAAGACACAAATACCAAGGGTCACTGAATCAGGATTGTCCCGAAGAACTTCTATCCCTTTTTAATATATTCCATCCAATGCAGTTTGTGGATTTGATAGAATTGAAGAGGGTGGTAGCCCGGACTTTCTATGTCAACCAATTTCTCAGACTCCAACTTCCTATCCTACTTGTACATTTGCAGTATACTAATGCTGCTGTTGGCATATCTGCTTAACTTCAGAATTTATTAATGATCCAAAACTTGGATATATTTACAATAATATAACCCTTAGGCGGGCTAATCCTTGTACCTATCCCCTTCCCCTTTCACCTTAATTGCATATTTACAAGCATGACCAATATAACTGGTTCCTATTCCCTACTTGGTTAACTGTGCAGGTTTAACTTACTTATTTAATGTATGCTTGACACTGATGTATTTTATGAAAGTTTTCTTTACTAGTCTAGTCAGAAAAATAATGGAATCTGAAAAAAGCTAACAGCTTTTCAGATTTTTTAATGGTGCATAATCAGGAGATGGCATTCCTGATTCTTGGTAAAACAGAATACATGTAAAAGGTAGTGATGCCGAATCATAATATCTACACAATTGTCCTAACCTTTATTATTTTTGGTTTTCATTTAACTACGATAGAGAAGAACGTAATACAATATTTGATGGTGATAGTTCCTCATTTTTATTTTGGGATGAGCCTTCATTCCAAAAGAGAGAGTCAGAATTGGCCAAGAAACTAGTATGTTTAAATAGAATAGGTAGTCTTTCCAACCTAAAACAATATTTCTATCTGTGCTGGTATGTTATTGCAGACACAAAACCTCCCTTCTTGGATGGGTGGGTTGTTTTCACAAAGCAAGCAGAGCCTATAATGGCATTGAAAGATCCTACTTCTGATATGGATATCATATCACGTAGGATCTTCTTTGGTTTGAGAAATTCATGAAAAAACAGAGTATGAACAAGTCCTGCCAACGGTTTTGGGAGCTTGCAAGATCAAAACTTGGCAATATCCTTGGTGTTGAAAAGACAGCTGAACAGGCATGCATGCTTCTTTCACATTTGAATAACATCTATAAATTTTTATTTACCATTTTGCAACTATATTTATTAGTGCTTTAGCTGTCGCTTTTTAATTTTTCAAACCAGATTGATGATGATACAATGTTAATAGGGGAAGAGGGTGAAGTTGACTTTAAGAGGAGGATGGGAAGTTTGCACAACACATGAAAGAGAAGGGAGAAGCAGTTAGTGGTTTTGCAAAGTCAAAGTCCATATCCCAACAGAGGCAATACTTGCCAATTTATTCTATACGTGATGAATAGGTTAGCACTTAGTCTTTGTGGAAATCAATTTAGTTTCACATCAAATTGTAACATGTTAAGATGCCAATGCATGTGGTGCACATGTGAAGTTTGGTTTGCTCTTTGGATGTACAAATTTCCTAATTAGGACCCAATCATTTCATTCTACCATCTACTTGAACAAAATCAGAATGATCTAATTGATGTCATACAACCAGTCTGATGTATCTCATTCGTTTGGATTAATTACTAGAAGAAATGAGAGTTATTGAAAATTTCTCGTTATTGGTCAAAAAAAAAAGGAAATGAGAAAAGCATTAGAAGATTGAATTGTTTTTGTTTAGCTCTTTTTTTTTTTATTCTCTCCCCATGACCATTTCTTGGAATGGGTAGAATCAGGGCTAGGAATTGCTTTGTAATTTTGCTTTGTAATTTTGCTGTAATATATGGAATTCTAACTAGTATTGGGCAAGCCAAGAAGGTATTGTAATTATTGGGTTGCTACTTGTTTGGGGCAGTTTGATTTACATTAATAAAAATTATATTAATTATGAAAAAGGAACATGTACACAAACATTTTGGGTTTGAGCTCTTACTGGAATTGTTGGTTGCACTCAACCAAGACATGTCACAGCTGTGAATGAGGAGATGGAAACTGAGCTAGGTGATATAGTTGGTTATCATTATATACGTAATCAGCTGATCTGATTTCTTTTTTTTTTTCGGTTTGGTGCTATTCGGTTTGAGGATGTGACTGGGCCAAATACCATTATATACGTAATCAGCTGATCTGATTTCTTTTTTTTTCATAATATTGTTTATCATTCAGAGTTTTGATTCCTGTTGTGGGACAAAATTGTTCCACGATGATGTTTTTCTTGTTCCATAGAATAGCTTAACCAATCAGCTAAACCCTGGCATTTTAATTTGTACAGTACATGACAGATGAAGCAGGCCATAGCTGTCCATATCACAAGCCCACCTGGTGATATTCTCTTCTTTCTGACTGACCAAGATGAAATTGATGCAACATATTATGCACTTGCACAACGCATGGAGCAGCTTACCTCTAGCACCAAGAAGGGTGTCTCTAAACTGTCAATACTACCCATTTACTCCCAACTGCCAGCTGATTAATTTGCAAGCCAAAATCTTTCAAAAAGCGAAGACGGGGCTCAAAAATGCCTCGTGGCTACCAATATTACAGAGACATCATTGACTTTGGATGGTATCTTATACGTCATTGATACAGATTATGGTACGATGAAAGTTTACAGTCCAAGAATGGGTATGGATTCCCTCCAAGTATTTTCGGTTAGTTGTGCTGCTACAGATCAACGAGCTGGTCGTGCAGGAAGAACAGGGCCAGGTACCTGCTATTGTTTGTACACAGAGATTGCCTACCAAAATGAGATGCTTCCAAATCCTTTGCCAGAGATCCAGAGGACTAATCTTGGCAATGTAGTTTTGTTGCTTAAATCCTTTGAGGTAGAAAGTTACTGGATTTTGATTTCATGGACACACCTCCACAGGATAATATCCTAAATTCCATGCATCAGCTATGGGTCATGGGTGCCCTGAACAATATGTTGGCAATTTGACAGATCCTGGATGGAAGATGGTTGAGTTTCCACTAGATCCACCACTTGCTAAGATGCTCCTCATGAGGGAACAATGGTTGGCTGACTTAGGCCCCATGTTTTTCTCAATGAAAGAGTTAGAGACATCATGCTGGAACACAAGAAGCAGCAAAAGGAAGAGAAGACAGTAATGGAAGAAATGGAAAACTTGAGGAAATTACAAGCAGAAGTGGAGAGAGAAACCAAAGCCAGGGAGAAGGAGAGGAGGGCGAGGCAACAACAACGGGTGTCGATGTCAGGACTTCGTCCACCAAAGAAATTTGGCTTCTAATTGTATATTATATTGTTATCATATTGTTTTTACTTAATCATTTCTTACATTGAAATGAGATATTTTACCGTATATAGAGATAGAGGTTTAGGTTGTACTCATGAGATTAACCCTGTTGGGATTTCGGATGATATTTTTTGCAATCTTTGTGGTGCAAGGGGTTGAATGCATCTTCCCCCATTAATTTTTTCCAAAAAAAAGTCTTAAATATCAAATTTATTTTTTTATTTAAAAAATAAAAAAAGAGAGAGAATACAAATTTTATATGGAAGCTTCCATATAAAAAAGAGCATAGCTCTAAGCCGGCAGTCAACTAATTGTCGGCTTAGCCATAATTAAGGCTGTGGCAATCGGATATGATATAAACCGACGGTTCAGACCACCACCTCATGTAATTGCCCATTTTTGGCAAAACCTAAATCGGCGGTTCAGACTGCTGCCTTAAGTTACTGGCTAATTTGGGCACAACCTAGGCCGACGGTTCAGATCACCGCCTTAAGTAACTGACCAATTTGGTCCAAACTTAAGCCGGCGATTCAGAAACACCGGCACAAATGGCAATTTCAAATTTAGTCAACGGTCTACTTTTATTTGTACCGGTGGTTTCCAATGCTGGTTTTTAAAAAGATTTTATTTATTTACTTTTGCTTGACAGTGTATAACTTCCGGCATAGGGAGGGATAAGCCAGCAATTTTGACAAACCGCTGGCAATGCTTCAATTCAGTGGCCTAAGTTAGTGCCACCTACGCCGGCGGTTTTATGCAGATATTGTGGGGGTTTATTTTTGCCGAGGGTGGCTATACCAGCAAAGAAAGACTGCCGACGGACCGCCAGTTTAAGTCAATGCTGGCGGTCATGAAATTGTGCCAACGATCTAGAATACCAACTAAAACCTATTTTTTTGGTGTATTGCTTCAGGTGTGTTTTTCGGTCAAGAATAGAAGTTGGTTCTCTGGTGAAAACTAGAAGGTTCTAGTTGGCTCTAGAGTTAAAGTTACAACAACAAAAAAACAAGTGCGATTTCTTCAACCATTAATGTTTTCTGGTAAAAAAATATATCAAAAATTACAAATAAAATCAAACCAACCTATTACAAGTGAAAGAAATCTGAAAAAGAAAACAAAAAAAATGTCATAAAAAATGTTTCGGGTCATCACAGGACCCATTTTACCGTGTAGGCGGAGAAGATGAAGTAAGCGGGTCGTATTCTACCCGTTTACGGAACCCGGTTCCGATCATATAGACCCGAACCGTGTAGATCATGGGTTAACCATTTAGAATCCATGGGTTAGTCGTATTTAAATATTGTAATTAATTACGAGTTAGCCGTAATTAATAAAAAAATATTGTTTTTTATTAATGATGAATAGATTAATTATTAATTATGAAAGAGTATTAATAGCGTAATATAAATCAAATAATAGCCTAATAAAAAATACTGTTTTTTATTCTGATTTTTCTGATTCAATCTGATTTTGAAAACCATGATATAAATCGAATAATATAAATAGATTGAGGTTAAACAATCAAAAAGTTATTAATTTAAAAATCCACTAAAGTTTCATTAAAAATAAATATTAACAAAACTTAGTAAATATTAAAAATATGTTTCAATTCCACTTAAAAATACAACTTAATAAATGCTAATAAAAATAAGAAACTTAAATATAAAAATAATAATTGATAGTTTTAATAATATTAGTAGATAACTTATGAGTTGATACCTTAATACATGCTAATAAAAAGTATTAATTGATAGTTTTAAAATACCAACAATTAACATAAAATCCGAAAATTTCTGAAAAGAACCTAAACATAATTAAAATACTAAAAATATTTTATATTAATAAGGGTATTTACTGAAAATAATTAAAAATTACAATTAAGATTATTTTATTATTAAAAATATAAAAAAATTATTAAAAAACACCCAAGCCAGAAATTACAGAAAAATATTGAAAATTAACTATAGTTTTATTAACTATGGTATTTTGTTAAGTTATTTAATTTTATTTTTACTAAAATGAAATGCAAATTAAAATACAAAAAATATTGAAAAGTACTCATATGCAAAAATTACTAAATAATAATGAAAAAACACCAAAAATTAATTAAAAATCCAAAAATTCTAAAAACCTAAAGCTCAATTAAAATACTAAAAATAATTAAAAAAAATAAATTATTTGTTTTTATTGCAAAAATAATGAAAAAATGTATTTTAATTATTAATAGTAATATAATTAACAATAATTATTTTTAAACTATAATTAACAATAACTATAATTTAAGGTATAAATAGTAGAAAATTGCATTTAATTACCAAAAAATTATATTTAATTACCAGAAATTATTGTTGATTAATACATTTTAGCCAATAAATTAGCAATATATCTAAAAATATGATAATTTACATAAATTATTGTATTTTAAATAAATACAGTAATTTAATAATTACAATATTTTAACAACTAACAATTTTTTAATAATTAATGATAAAAAGTAGCAATCGTTTATAACTTAACCTAACCTAATTAGATCTATAAACTTGCAAACTCAAGCAACTATTTTCTTTTGAGTTAGGTCTAGCTAAGATATGCACCATGCCCACACATTATGAGGGATAATCAGATCAAAAGTCCAATTGGGTATCAAACTATTGGATTCCAAAAATGGCTTTATCGAATAGGGCCCAAGCTAAACAATCCTTAATAAGCTCAACTTGGAAGTTATATGCATATATGGTAAATATTTTTATACTAGACTAGATCTAAATAACGGTTTATGGCAAAATAATGGTTTTGGGGTAAAACGGAATTGGTCACCTAACCGGTTCCCAGTTTTTCTGGTCCATTCTAGTTTTGAAAATCATGATATAAATCAAATAATATAAATAGATTGAGGTTAAACAATCAAAGAAATATTAATTTAGAAATCCACACAAGTTTCACTAAAAATAAATATTAACAAAGCTTAGTGAATATTAAAAATGTGTTTCAATTCCACTTAAATTCCAATTTAACAAACACTAATAAAAATAAGAAATTTAAATATTAAAATATTAATCGATAGTTTTAATAATATTATTAGATAATTTATGAGTTAAGACCTCAATAAATGCTAATAAAATATTAACTGATAGTTTTAAAATACCAACAATTAATTAAAAATTCAAAAAAATTGAAAAAAAACTAAACATAATTAAAATACTAAAAATAATTAAAAAAGTATTGCATATTAATAATATTTTTGAAAAATAATTCATACTATTTTATTATTAAAAATAACAAAAATTACTAAAGAACACCCAAGCTAGAAATTTTTGAAAAATGTTGAAAAGAAGTTGTGTTTTTTATTAACAATGGTATTTATTTAGTTATTTAATTTATTTTTATTGAAAGCAAATGCAAATTAATTTTTTAGTGACTAATATGCAAAAATAAACGATGGAAATACTGAAAATTATTGAAAATACTCATATGCAAAAATTATTGAATAATAATAAAAAACACCAAGACATTAATTAAAAATCTTAAATTTCTGAAAAACCTAAATCTTAATTAAAATACTAAAAGCAATTAAAAAATTAAATTAATTGTATTTTATTGCTAAAATACTGAATAATAATGAAAAATAATGTATTTTAATTTCATCTATAAATATAATTTAAGCTATAAATAGTAGAAAATTAAATTTAATTACCAATAAGTTATATTTAATTACTAGAAAGTTACATTTAATTAGCTTTAGCCAAGAAATTAGTAATATTTTTAAAAATATGATAATTTCTAGAAATTATTGTATTTTAAATATCCCAAGGGAGGGAAGCATGACCTTTGTGCAGATCACATATGGATCGTGTTGTGTTGACCCAACACGACCCGATTTACCCTTCTACTTGAACTCGCCCAATACTGGGGATGGGGCAGGAAAATTCAAGGATTCCCTATCCTTGATGAATGATGATGAGGAGTGGGGTGCCTTGCCCCTAAACTCACTTGACATCGGGGAGTGATTGCCTTGCCTTGAACCCGCTTGACATTGGGGACAAGGCGGAGATGGAGTAGAGCGTCTTGACTATGGGGTAGGGACAGGGATGGGATGTTGTGCCTTGAACACACCCCATTGTCATTCTTATGTAATAATTGTTAATTATTAGTGAAATTAATAAAAATGCTTGCGTTTCTAATTATTTTTATTTATTTAAAGTTAATCAAAATTTCATTTTAAAATAATAAAAGTAATAACAATTATTAAAATTACTACAAATTATTAATAAAACTAAATTTATTAAAAAAATATTTATTCATATTAAATTAACAATAATTATTTTCTATAAATCAACATTAAATGAAAAAAATAATTATTAAAATTTTAAATATTAATAATAACTTTAAATACTTTTAGTTAAGTAATAACAAATTTTGATTATTAATTTAATATTAATTATAATAAATAAAATTATTAAATCTTTCAATTTTTTCGTGTATTGCATGGGTTCCCTCTATATATATATATATATATATATATATATATATATATATATATATATATATATATATATATAGATAGATAGATAGATAGATAGATAGATAGATAGATAGATAGATAGATGGATAGATAGTAAAACAAAGCGATGAAGAAATTTTCTCTCTTTTCTAGACTTTTTTATTTTTTTATTCCATGTCATTTTTGAAACAACCAGTGAGATGCACTTTTCCACTAACCTAAATAATCTCTTCTCCTAAAATTACTCCTAAAATACCTCCCCCACTTTCTCCAAAATTATCTCTAATTTCTATTTATCCTCTCCCCCAATCTTTATCTATATCTATCTAAAGAAAGTTTTGGATTAAAAATTTTAAGAATTACTTAAATATTCTAACAAAATTATAATAACTTTAAAATAATTTTAAAACCACAAAAAATAATTTTATATTTTTATAAAATATATCACGAAATTATGTATTACAAATTTTAATTATTTTTTTATGGACTATCAATTTAAATAATAAATATTTATCATAACTAGATTATAAATAGTTAAAATAACGAAATTATGTAATAAATTTAAAAAATTTCTTCAAACAAGAAAAGTAATTATAACATAATATTAAAATTAATAATAATTTAGTATATTACAAAAATAATAATGAAATCATGTAATAATAGTATAAATTATGATTTTATGCATAATAAATTCAATAAATAATTAATATTTTAATATTTAAATATTTTAAATTTTATTAAAGTATTTAAATAACTAAATATTTAACATTTCTAGATTTTAAATAGCTATAATAAAGAAATTATGTAATAAATTTAATAAAATTCTAAAAAGTACAAAAGTAATTATAACATAATATTGAAATTAATAACAATTTTATATTTTTACATAATATTGTAAATAATTAATTTCACTTATATCAAGTAATAATTTGAGAAAATATCTTTCAAAAAATTAATATTTATTAATAATAATTTTAAACTCTTAATCTGTATTTATTATATATTTATATATACTAAAATTAACATTTATTATCTTTTGTGATAAATGTATTTTCAATGATTATGTAAAAATTTATTTTGTTTTGTTATTTAACAAAAAACTATCAAAAACTATTGGAGATTAAATTACTATTATTGAAATTTTTAAATTTAATTTATTGTACTTATTGTATTTTTGTTATAACATATTGATTAATATTTATTAGAGATTAAACTATTATTTGAGATTATACTATTAATTGACTAAGTCAATATATTTTTAGTACTTATTGTATTTTTGTAATTTCTATAATTATTCTATTTTTCATTATCAACGTATTTTCATTAATTGTGTATTTTTTCTATAAATTTTCAATAATTATTGGAGATTAAATTGTTATTATTTATTAGAGATACGACTATTAATTTAGCTGAAATTATGAGTGTTGATCAGTTGGATGGGTTCAATCATGGGCTATTTGGCCAACCAAATTGACCTAGTTAGGTTAGGGAGTTGGTCAGCTGAAACCAACTAACCTTTTGTGAAAATAGACCAACTCAAGTTGTATTGGTTCGGGTCAATTTTTTGGTTTGGTCAGTCTGTTCAAAATATTTAAACTTAAAATTTTAATTTAATTTTAAAAATTATAGTATAATTATTAAAAAATAAATTTTAAAATTAGATCTATGATATAAAACATTTTAAACTAAGAAATATGGGAAAATTCCCACTTTCCATATTAAAAATTATATTTAAAATATAAATACTAATATATATCCATGGTTAAGTCATTTAATTTTGGTTGGTTTACAAATGTCCAAAATGAAACTAATCCAACTTGGTTGAATTGGAAAATTTTTGAACCAAAGCCAACCTAAAAAACTAACCAACTCAAGTCGAGTTAATCGGGTTGGTCAGTTTCATCAGTTTGATAAATAAAACTAACTGAAACTAATTATTGTTATTTTTGTATTACAAAAAATTTATTAAAAGTAGTATATAAAATATTAAATAATTATTAATTATTTAGAAAGTTGAAAATATTAAACAATTGTATACCCCTATGTGTTTCTATTAGGGTCATTTATTAGAACACACTTTTAGGGATGACAATTTTCCCCATCCCCAATGGGGCTAGGGATGGGGATTGTTTTGGCGGGGTGAGGTCGGGATGGGGATTGAGGTCCCCACCCTGCCCTGACCCCAATTATATATACAAAATACATAAAATTATAGAAAATATAGAAATTTTTAGATGATTTTGGGTGCATTCTATAATATTATATATTCATCATATTAAAAAAGTGTGATTAATAAGAATTATTTTCATTAATGATTGAAATAGGATAAAAATTAGGATAAAAAATAAAGAGCATTAATGTCTAACACATGACCCCACTAACCATATCAAATGGTTCAATGATTTAATTAGGTAGGGCATTGTAGGCAAGTGGTTTGGTAGGGATGCATTTAGATTTGGTCGGATTTGAATCAGAGTATATTCGAATTCAATTCAATATGAAGATCTGATTGAATCTCATAAATATTGATTTGAATCTGAGTCCGATCAAGATGTTGGATATCTGAATTTGATACGATCTAATTTAATTTAAAAAAAAAAGATAATAATTATTAAAAGGAAAAGAAAATATAATAGTTGAAATAAAGAAAAACAAATCTCATAAATATTGATTTGAAGCTAAATCCGATCAAGATGTTGGATATTTGAATTTGATATGATCCGATTTAATTTGATACAAAATTTTCAACTATGTATTTTCATCAAATATGAAGTTTACAAAAATGCAATATAAATAATATATTTATAAATAAATAATAAATAACATATATATCATATATAAATGATATATATATAATTGATTAGACCACAATATTGAAAACCAATATTCAAACAATATAGTGGAATTGTTTTTCCTCTTGGTAAATAAGTAACTTTTATTATCTCATAAATTAAATATTAAAAAATAAAAATATAGATTTTTTTATAAAGTTTATAGAAAAATAAAATAAAAAATAGAGATTTTTTTATAAACTTTATAGAAAAAATTGAACATGCATTAATATTATATATTCTTCATATTAAACAAAAATATGTTTGAAAAATAAGAATTATTGTTAGTAAAATTATAAATGACTAAAACAAAAGAAAAAAATGAATTAATGTCTTAATCATAGTCCATTTTTATGGTTAAATAGGTTAATGGTTCAACCAATAAGGTCATTTGGTTCGTAACTATTATCATCATCATCATTTGATATTGTCACGTGCAACGTGCATACACTTTTACTAATCATGTTAAAATAAACATTGATGGAGCCACAAATGTCTAACTAATAGTCTTCCACTGGTGTTGTCCTTGGAGATCATATTGGTAATCTGTTGTTTGCCTGAACATGTTGCGTCCCTGCTTGTTCAGCCTTAGAAACAAAGGCTAATATAATGTTCTTCTTTTTAGTTTAAAATTTGTAGCTGAATTTCAGTTAATTCTACTATAGTGGAGTAAGATTCTTTAGGAACGTTCTTTTTTTAGATTTGGAGAGGGGGGAAAGTTAATCAATGGGATTCTGATTCCCATTGACCAAGAATCCTATGTTCTTTTTTCAGCTTTGTGTGGGGACCAAGGAGAGTTTATTTTCCTGAGTATCACTTACCTAGGAAAGTGATACCCCATCTCCTAGGTAGGTAAATAATTTTCCCACTTAGGGGGAAAGTTGCCAACACTTGAATGGGACAAAAATGCCTCTTTTGATAATGGATTTTTGTGGTTAAAATGGTCATTGCCTTATTTACTTGAGAAATAAAAGAACATGGATAAATGCATTTACCAGGATAAATATTTCCCAGGAAAAATTTACCCAAATAATTGCATTTATCCGGATAAATAACTTACCGAAAAGCGAATGGGGCCTTTTGAGTATTGCTACACTCCGTCGAAAAATGATAATCCTCCATGGCAATTTCGAAAGGTAATTACTGAATGCCGAGCTAACCTGGAATCCCTTCTCTGGTGCTCAGTTGTTTATTTCCTAGATCAGCTAACAAATTAAGCTGCGCACAAACTAGCCCATTGTGCTCTTTGTTTTATCTCACATGCACAAATGGTCTAAGAATCCTACCTTTGTGCTTGATTTTATCCATCAAGATTGTATTCTGAGCACTCCGTATTAATGAATCCGCCTTGACATGCTTCATGAAAATAAATAAATAGTATTAAATTAATAACTGAATAAATATTGTGAAAGAAAAATTGAATATCAAGCTGTTAACATCAATTTTAAATTAGATATGTGAATTGAATATTTTGTTTAATGTTAATATATTGGTAGTTTAATAACCAAAAAATTCTGTTAATTTACAGCAAACAAATATTGTTAATAAAATTAATTTTTTGAAGCTAATAAAATTAATTTTATTGAGAAAATTTTATTAAGTCATATTAATTACTGTAGAATGGTATCGAATAGCGGGAAGAGGATAAGAGTGTTAGAGAGAGATATATAAGGAAAAGGAGAAGGTTGTTGTGATATACATGATGAGTTCAGGATAAAAGATAGAGGAGAGGAGTTGTGATCGGCACCTAGTGATGTGCCTGGGTAGATGACGCGCATATATGAGAGTCCATGCACAAGATGGCTCTCTCTAACACCCCCATCAAATTGGACTGTGAATTGAGTACATCAACTTGGAAATGGAAGCGGTAATAGGTCATAGCCTAACAGTTTGGTGAACACGTCAGCAAGTTGGAGCTCCTAAGGTATGTAGACAGTTTTGAGGACTCCAGATTGGATCTTTTCTGTAATGTGGTCGCAATCCAGCTCGATGTGTTTGGTCTCTTCATGGTAAACGGGATTGGCAGCAATTTGCATTGTAGACTTGTTGTTGCAGCAATACGAGAGGAGACATTCAAATCTAACAAGAGGAATTGTAACCATGTGAGTTTGCATGTTGTGGAGGCCATGGTGCAATACTCGGCTTCAGCGGAGGAGCATGGTACAGTGGACTGTTCTGTTTCTTAGCTTTCCAAGAGATAGGTGTACTGTAGTCAAGATAAATGCAGTAACAAGAGATGGAGCAACGAGTGGTGGGGCAGGAGGCCCAATCTGAATCTGTATATGCTCTCAATCGCAAGTCAGAGTTGGAGGGGAGAAGAATGCCAGTCCTCGGTGACGATTTTAAGTAACGAACAACTCTTAAGTGTAGCGTGCCAATGAGAGGTGCACGGTTGAAAAATGACCCAGAAACGGAACCGTTTTGGTCATCGGTTTTTGGGTCAATAGTCCGATCGTTCAGTTCGAATGGATGGCCCTGTTTTGACAGTAAAATTAAAGAAATAAAAATTGGTCAAAAACCACTGAATGGGTCAATAGGTCAACGGTTCGACTGCCCAGATCAATGGTTTGTTTTTTTCAATTGTTTCTGACTAGATTTTGGATTTGGGGTAAAATGGAACTGGTTGCCTAGATGGTTCCCAGGCTGAATGGTCTGACCGTCTGGGTCAACAGCAGTTCAAAAACGTTGTCACTACCTATGTAAATGATGGTAGAATGGCCATAGGCCCTCGTTTGATCCTCAACATGTTGGAATATTCAATGGCCAAGTGACAAACCACATGTTGATGGGAGATGATTTTTTTTTTTTTTTTGTGATTATCTCTATGCAACACTCTCACACACAATCATTCATTTTAAATTATTACCTATTTATTTATTTTCTATAAAAAAATTATTTGATTGTTTATTTGAAAATGATTTTATGCATAGAGATACCAATATTGTTGAATTATTCTGGATCCAAGTTTCAACTCTTATCAGGTCAATGGATATCCATTTTAACCCAATCTAGATTGGATGACCAGAGGTTAGATTCTTAGTTGTCTCAATCTAGAAAGGCCTTAACTTTGGTCTTCCCCACAAGAACCCTGCCCACGCCTGCCCACAATACACCACCCCCCATGAACTAGGAACATTTCCCCCTGCATAATACTATGTAGAAAATGAGATGTTCTCCATGTGTGGGTAAGATAAACGTGGACAGGGTTCTCGTGGGCAGGAGATCCAGGCTTCAAAGGACTCCAGATCTCTTGCCCACGAGAACCCACAATACACCACCCCCCATGAATTGGGAACATCTACCCCTGCATAATACTATGCAAAGAATGAGATATTCTCCATGTGTGACTAAGATAAATGTGGACAGGATTCTCGTGGGAAGGAGATCCAGGCTCTAGAGGACTCCATATCTTCTACCCACGCCTACCCCCCCGTGAATTGGGAACATCTCCCCCTACATAATACCAAGCAGAGAATGAGATGTTCTCCATGCACATGGGTAAGGTACTTGTGGGCAGGAGATCCGGGCTCTGGGCAGAGACCTATATATGTGGCTATCATAAAAATAGCAAAATGTGAAAAAGAACAGATATCTTGGAAGGTCAAATAACCTCCAAATTTTCGGCCCCATCCAGATTTACCAGTTATCTCTTGCATCTTGTTTGAGAGATAGATGTTTCGGATCCATATTGTATGGCAGCTGCTCCTCTTTTTTGTGCAGCTGTGGAGCGCCAAAGTAGCAGGCGCTCATCTCAACACCCTCATGGTTCAACAGTAAAAGTTTTCTTTATCGCTCGCTATTCACCCTACTCTCTCTTGTTTTCTCAGCTTCTACTTCAAATCTTTGAAAGACTAAAGGATTTAGATTTTGCCACTTGAACGTCCATCTCCACTCGGGTTTCAACCATTAAAGGCACAACTTCCGAAGTATTCGTCTATCAGTTCTCCTCTTGAACTGAGCAATCCTCCACTGTCGCCACTGAGGGCTTAGCCCAGTAAAGCCCGCGAGCCTAACGGGCCTACAAGAACAAGATCGTTCCCCTCCGAGATAGGGAGGCCCATTGGCCCAATGTGAGGAGGGACGGTAACTAGCACCAGGGATGCTCACGGTTCGATTAACCGAACCGCGGGGTAATTTTTTGGATTGAATCGATAAGTTTGGTTTTTACATTCAACTGAACCGATACAACCGGTTAACCGATGGATCAGTTAATTGCGGTTCAGTTTTTCGATTTTTTTATGTCTTTAAAATAAAAAAAAAAAATGTAACCGAGAAGCATTAGCCTCTAACCCGCAGGCCAAGCCTCCAGTGTTACGGATCGTCGGTGTCGGAGCCTCAGAGGTGGTTGGTGAATCAGTCGGAGGGCAGAGCGCTAAATGGCAGAACCAGAGAATTCGAGAGAGAGAGAAAGAGTTCAGAAAGAGACAAAGGAGAGAGAGAGGGTGTTAGTCTGTTAAGACGACTGAGACTGGCAGCCAGTGGGTGCCAGACTGGCGAACCTGTCTCAGCTCTCAGTCTCAACTGGAACGTTTTTATTTGATTTAAAAAATATAATATATATAATATTATATAAAAATATATATCGAACAGTTCGATTAACCGTTGGATTTTTTAAATGATTAATAGAAACTGAACTGAAACTTTTGATTTTTTTGAAAACATTGAAACAAAACCGAACCAGTTTGATTAACCGAATTTTCAATTCGGTTTTGATCGATTTTTTCGATTGATTCAATTTTTCAGTTTTTTGCTCACTCCGCACCTTTCCCAAAATCTTGTGCCCCCAGAAGCCCTCCCCTAGGGGTGGGAGACATCTAAAATTATCGGTTACAACCACAGCCTTAGTATCTCTTGGTCATGGAACTTGTATCTCTCACACGTGAAATTTTAATAAAAGAACGCAAGACAAAATTATGAGAAATTTTTTAATTGGCACTGAAGATGGAAAGTGAATATATGTACTCACACATGGGACGTGTATCTTTCATATATATATATATATATATATATATATATATATATTGAGAAAGAGAGAGAGAATTTTAATCGGATTGGATTAGTCTTAAATCTGCATCTGATCATACTATTAATCGGATGCAAGTTCTAACATCCAAACCCAAACCCCAACAGATTTGGTGTTGAATGGGTAGAAATTTTTAGTAGTTGTTTGGCACTGGAGTGTTTCACAAGTATTCTGTTTCTGTTGATGTCCCATGTATGCCACATCAGCAATTAAACAGAATTGGTAAAAAAAACGGCATTTGAGCATGGAATACATTTTTATAGTTGAAAACCCGTGTCATGGTCGGGTTAAGCTTTCAGGGTTATTGGGATGAGATTATTCGTCGAGATCTTTGGGATAGAGTTATATTCCCCAACGAAGTTGTCTTCCTCCCTGTCGTACTTATCCACATGACATGTAGCTGATGTGGCTGAAAAGAGATGGGGGCCTACAATAATAGCGTAGCCCGACCTAGGTTGCGAAGCCAATGTATACTGCGAAACTGGCCGAACTATGCCAATGTGGTTGGGGTGATCAGGCCACGACTGAGCAACCACGTGTCCCTCAAGACCAGTTCAACCATGACCAACGATCCCTTTTCACTTGTGTTTCTCAAAAAAAAAAATAAATAAATAAATAAATAACTCATGAATAAGGACCAACTTGTGAAGCGGAACGCTTGTAAAATGTTCTAGAGCCAAACATCATTAGAGTCCACGGATATCCCTTTTTTTTCAAACCCAACACAGCCTTAAGGTCAACTATAGGTTTTACAAATTAAAAATGTCAATTATTAGAAGGGGTCAATCGATCAAAGCGGAAAGGTTAAAGTACTTGTTGGAAACGAGAGGGAGGTTCAAGTAATTTGCCCAAGATAAAGATAAAGTAGGACAAACCCGACACCCCCGGTGATTTTTGAGCCTAGTGAAAAAGACAAAATATTACATGAATCGGGTACAATGTTTTTAAAATCGAATGGACAATGATTCGGTTAGGGGTTTAGTTTGCAGGTCGAATGGTGTGATTGGTCAAATTTAATGAACGGCCTATCTAATAAAATAATTAAAAAAATAAAAAAAAGGTCAAAATCATTGAATAGTTCATACGATTCAAATGTCTGAATCAGCGGTTTACTAACCAAATCAATATTTTTTGGCAAAATAACGATTTTAGAGTATAACGGAACCTATCAACTAATTGATTCCTAGTATTTCTGGTCTGACCATCTGGTCCGCCCCAATTTTGAAACCCATGATCAGGTTTTGATTAAAAACCTAGCCTGTTAAAAAGTCACTAGGGTCTCAGGTTTGTCTTGCAACCACCGTCGCAGGAAATGTGACATGAAAAAGGAGAGTAAACAAATGCCTAATCTCACGTGTCAAGTGAAGTTTTACAAAATTTTTTGAAAAAAAAAATTATAAAAAAAGAACATAGGGAGAGCCACATAATCATATCTCTGCATTAATATATAATAAAGATTATAAAACTTCCTCTATATTTATCACTATCAGCGCTGGGCATGCCCCACAAGCGCCCCACTTGTACATCTCAGCGTGCATTGGGAATATCTCACATTTGTCATTGTGAGATATTTCTAATATATGGTTGAGATGCACCCTAGGGCACGCCCTGTGGGGATCAATGTGAACTCATATTTTGAATATGGGGAAATTCCCGATTAGTACCTTGCACTTTGGGCCTAGTGCCACTTTGGCCAACCTTAAAACACAATAATTCAGTACTCAAAACTTTCATGGTGTTTGGAAGCATGGGCACTTTTGGGACCGGTTTTCAAGAAAAAACGCCCATGCTTCCAAGACCCATTTTTCACAAAAAAGAACACTTGCCACATAGGCAGTGAACAACATTATGCTATTTGGTAAACACCGCTTTTCATTACCATTTTTCATGTATGTACGACAGGTAAGCACCACATAAGATACATGTCATTCAACCGTTGGGGGAAACGGTTCACCAATGCATGAAACGCCAAATTTGGTGTTTCATGCATCGGTGGGATCCCGATTTTCGAGACATGCCCAACTTTTTAATAATCGGCTGAACCAAACAATGAGATACATGAGTATTTGTTGAAACACCTATGTGGATCCAACATGGCACCATTTTTTTGAAAAACGACCACGATTCCAAACATCCTCTTTGAAAACGTGACAATCCAATACCTACCATTAGCTAGGTCATTAACTAGCCATTAAGTAGCATTTGAAAAAACACATACCCTTCAAATGTCATCTAATTCTCTTTATCAACCATCCAAACATTGACAAAATAAACAATCCCAAATTCTTACAGTTAGGGGTCACGTCTCTGTGGTCATTCTAATGACCTCAACTTTTTTGAATAGAAGAAGCAAAGATTTGTGTCTGTTCATTTTTTATTAACATTTAAATGATTAATAAAAAGAATTAGATAACACTCAAAAGAAAATTGTATCTTTTCAAATGCCACTTAACGGTTGATTAACGGATTAACTAACGATAGGTACTGGATTAATACATTTTAGAAGTTTGGGTACTGAATTATCGGATTTTAAAGTTTGGACTTTGGAGACCAAATTGCATTAGGCCCAAATTACAGGATACTAGTAGAGAATTTTCCCTTTTTCCCTTTGAATATACACTTTGATCAGTTCCTTTAAGAGAATCATAAAAAAATATTGATAAGCTAGCATTTACTAAAAAAAGTAAAAACAATTAAAATTGATCATTATTCAAGTAATTAAAATGCCCATTGCACATTTTCTGTGTAGTTGACTTCTTCACCTCACATTAAGCTCTGAAAAGTGAAAACATATTTTCGCTGGAAACCTTTACATGCAGAATATCACTGTAAGCTCATTAATAATACAGTTGTGATCACATTACATTGAATGATTGAATAAAATAATAAATTGTCTATAAATTACAAGTGCCAATTCAATAATGTCGAGTTGGTCATAACGCATCCCTGTGATTGAAAAAGTCAGGCTCTCCACGTTGTGCCAGTGGGCCCTGTGTGCACCCAAGCACTGGCACAAACCACACTAACCCACTTACTAGGTCTAGTGTACAGCACCTCTTGCCCCTTTTGGGACTAAATCCACATCATCAATGCCAAAAAAGAGCTACAAGTACTCAACAGGAAACCCAATGGCAGGTTTTACTTCGGATGCCAACGATCGCAGCTCAACAATCTCCTCGTTGGTAAGTCGCCACCCAAGTGCACCTGCAAAATCCTTTGCTTGTTCCGCAGTTTTGGCTCCAGGGATGGGTATTACATTCTCTTGGGCAATTAGCCAGTTGAGAACCACCTGTAGGCCAATCATGCTACTTAGAAATCTTGCTTTATCTTTGATGAACTCCAAAGGATCTGCGACTAAAATACAAATACCATCTAATTGGATCCAACACTATAAGGACCCATTCAATGTTAATGGGTCCAATGGTTATTAGAGTCCAACTAGATGTTCTTCAACTGAATTGATTTTCTAATGCAAAAGGATCGAATAACAAAATAACAACTCAATGTCAATTCCAATCAATCCAAAGGCCTTGGATTAGGTAGTAACCAATAACAAGCATATCCATAGGCAAGGTGCATGAGCAAATACTTACCCCTATATCTATGCATTGAGGCGCACTTACAAATGCCCATTCTGGGAAAATTTTGAAGCTAGATCACTATTTGAAATATTATATAATGGCCCTTTTCTCTTGTTGTTTTAGCTTTTACTACTTTAAGGCAGCCACTTTGGAAACTTCAGAAATCCAAAATAAGTAATTATCTATCCAGTAAAGACAAAGAACCTGAGTGGGAGTCCTTCCATAGCTTTGCCCTATTTCCATGATTCTGTTCAACACAGGTTGTAACTGCACAACACAACAATTGATGTCAGATCTGGTGGTCATGGAAACAATATGCTAGAAATCTCACCCAACTCTTTTTCAAGAATACCTTAAGTTAAAAGGATGGAATGAGAAGAAAAAGGAAAAAAAAGTAGGAATTTTTGCAAAGAAAACAGGGATAATCTCTTGACAGCCTTCCCCTTTTTTTCAATATAATATAAGAGTTAATTACTTAAATTAGCTACTTAAATATACCCTGTAGTTTTAGAAAACTACTTATATATGCCTTCTAATCTAGCTCCACAAAACATAAACAGGCCCTCTGTTAATGAACTGCTTCTCTCTCTCTCTAGAGAGAAGGGAAGGAGGAAGGGAGAAAGAGAGGAGAAATAGGAAAGAAGACAGGCACTCCCTGCTCTCATTCAATGTTGTATGCAGTGGTGAAGAAGAAAAAGAAGAAGATGAGTGGCATGTTTTGAGAATTTAATGAACAGATGACAATTTTGTCCTTCTCTTACACTAAACATTTAAAAGTTCAACAAGGTATATCTAAGTAGTTTTTAAAACTACAGGGATAAGTAGTTTCTTCAAAGCTCAGGGTATATAAGTAATTAACTCTATAACAATATATATATATATATATATATATATATATATATATATATATATATATATATATATATATATATTATTCAAGGTTTAAAATATCGATACAGGCCAATATGCCGGTAGGGGCGTATCGGCCTGTACCGAAGCTCGCTCTCCCCTTTTTTTATCTTCAAAACTGGTTCAGAGGGGTCGGTTTAAGGCTAGCCAACCCCTGAACCAGGTCAGACCCCGATACAACCCCTGTAGGGCCATAGATAGATAGATAGATAGAAAATTAAGATAGCTCCCAATTACATCCAACATTTCCCCACAAGCTGATTTGTGGTGTCACACATGCCCAGATTTCTGGGGACAGAAATTAATTGTTACTTCCCTTCATCTTCTGTAAGATTGATCACCTGTTTATTTGATCCCATAAATTGCCTTCTTCAATCTGCCAAATATCTCTCATTGACGTAGGAGTAGAAATCTAGGTAAATGATCAAATGGAAACTTCTTCCTCAAAGTCATTATGTAGAAAGGCACTCTTGATATCAAATTGGTGAAGCTGTCAACTCAATAGTTGCTCAGCCTGATTAGGCAAACTTTCCAAATCACCCAAAAACCCTTAAAGATAGTAAGATACAAATTTGAAAATGCAGAAAAATCTGCCAAAAGTACACCTAGATTCTCCAAAAATATCAAATCCAAAATCAATTCAACCAGATCTCACGGCCAAACTCAAAAGGACACACTCTAAGAGTAAGGTGGTGGTGTGAGAAGTCTAATCTCTAAAGTTGAGAAGATGGAGAACTAGAGAAATTAGGGTTTCAAAGAGACAGTATCAGCCAGGGTGTTAAAAGTCCAAAATCTCCATGGTCATGCTCTTATCACCTGTGTCCTCGATCCCCATGGCCCACAGAGTGTGCACTGATACTACGTTGACCAAGCTCCTGGAATCGAGTAACATTCTTCATGCCTCATAGCCGTTAAGCCACCCAATGGCATACAATGTTCTGTTGTGGTTGGGATCCTCTGCCACCATATCCTTGAGGACAAATAGGAATGGCAACACGGCGGATTTGGAGCAGGGCACCACCCCCCATCCCCACCCATATCCAAAATCCCCTACCCCGTCCCTAGTGGCGGGGTGGGTTCGGGGTGGGCCACTCTTCCCTCGTTGGGGGCGGTGAATCCCCAAATTTTCCCCATCCCAAAGAAATTACCTAAAAAGACATTAAATTTTAGGGGTATTTTAGATATAGGATTATGGAAAATTTGGGGTATTTTAGAAATGTGATTATGGGATCTTAGGTTTTTTGGAATTTGAGGGAAATTCAAGGGTATTTTTAAAATTAATATTAAACCTACAAATATTTAAATAATTTACGACCAAATTCAAGGCGGGTTTGGGGAATTATATGCAAATCCCGTCCCCAATTCAGGGCAAAAATATTTTCCCCATCCTCACCCCATCCCCGTTTATAGGGAGAGGAAAACCCAACCCATTCAGGGCGGGGCATGGTGGGACCCCGGTTTTATAGGGAGAATTGCCATCCCTAAGGCCAAATGTGACAACCCCTAAGTGCTGTCCTACTCCATCCCTACAAATCTTTTCATGGCTCTAACCATCCTCTACCAAATACTCGAGAATAAACTTCTGGTAAAACAACTTCAAATGCTCATTCTGAAGAAACCTCATGGCCAGCAGGCTAGCAAGGCTAGGTTGAAGACCACCCACTCACCACATTGATACTGTTCGTGGGTCTTCATAAAGTCCTTAATTCATATAAACTCCTTGAAATACTTTTAGACAGTAGCAATCCATGACATAATGGGATACTGCCTAGTAGAACTCACAAAAACACTTCTTCTTCTCTTCCTTGGTGGGAGGCCAGGAAACAGGCAGTAACTTGTTCTTGTTGTCCTATAGTAGCTTATTCATAATCATGATCACCTTCCTTTCCCTGCAAAGAATGGTGGAGGAGGTGGTGCCCTTGGTGAATTCTATTTCCCATGGCACCCTCCTTTGCCAAGGGTTGGTGGCCTGCAACACGTGCCTTCAACCACATACACTTCCTCTTACTACAAGCTCTATCCACAGTCATCCCTTGGCAGCTTCAGGGACTAGGTAGTCTTTTCTGTGCACTCTCAAAGCCCCATAAAGTCCTGTAACTGTAGATTCTCAAGATTCACCCTATAGCACCTATTGGGAATTGCGTCTAAAGCTCTACACATACTCCAACAAGTCCACTCTGCTCTGCTTGACATTCCTTAGATCTACCATCTTTAGGAACCTCTCCATGACGAACCACTTTCTGAGAACTTCTCCACCAACTCCTCCCAGCACTAAATATTATTTGGTGCCAAGTTGAACCAAGTGTAAGCTAATCCAGTTAAGGTTTTGGAAAACTCCCTCACCTTGAGATCTCCATCTATGCAAAGGGGCCAAGTGCGTCTTCAAACTTGCTCACGTGCTCACAAGCATTGCCATTCTGGCCATCATACTATTACTGGGATGAGGGTGGATAGTAACCGGGATGATAGGGTTTCTACGCTACGATTGACAATAAGGCTTCTAGTAGATGTTGAAGTGAGATCTGCTAGATGAACAACTAATAACCAATTGGAGACAGTTCAGCAACTCTTCCCAGGATCGGTGTTGAATCTTCTCTCACCACTCTGATCCATATCTTGATCCCAGATACTTCAACCCTGGGACCAGAGAATTGTGTGCCAGACAGGGAGGTCATGGAGAAATGGGGTGTAAGGGGGCTGCAAGGCAGTACTGATGTTCTTGCTCCGCTGAGAGTGTGTGGGGCGACAGTGGGCTCTAGATCAAATTATTGCTGTACTGATGCTCTTGCTATGGACAACGACGCTATGGATCTAAGCTATGGTGATTGAAATCGTTCTTTTAACCAGCTAAAGAGATGGCCCTGCTTCTCCTACAGCTTTACAAACTTCAGGCTCTACGCCTCCTCCATCTTGTTGAGGTGCTCCACCATGCCATAGACTTAACCAAGTTGGCCAAATGATCGTTAAAAGTTTCCTCTACCATCTTGTTACTCATTAAGTGAGTGAGTAGGTGATTCCGATGGCTCCTCCAGCAACAGAGGTTGTGCTTCTTCCTAAATCATAGATCTCCTTGGTGGCACCCTTCTCCTTAAGATAAAAGCTGAACTAGAGATTCTTAATGTAAGGAGCTGGTGTGAACGGTCTAATCTCTGAAGTTGAGAAGACGGAGAACTAGAGAAATTAAGGTCTCAAAGAAGATGTTAAGGATTGGGGAAGAAAGGGTGTTAGAAGTCTCCCCTAAAGGGAAGGGCTCCCTTATTTATAGACAGAGAGACTGCATATGCATGCATGGAAGGAGAGATTCCAAAACATTCCCAAGGCGGTTAGGGCTCAGATCCCTATGCTGATTTGACAGGGACACGCATCAGGTCTTAAAGTGGGGACCAACTACCGACCTTTATAGGTTATCGTTATCACCCCTTAATGATCTCTCCATGTGTTATTCATAGAAAGCCCTAATGGATCACGTGTGCTGTATGGGAATTGCACATCTTGTGCCTGCAAACTTTATTTGTGTAAGTGATGTGCCATGGTCAATAGCTAGGTTCTTATCCACATTCCGTTATGAGCATCTATGGTCAGCCTATGAACCATATCTCACGATACTATTGTATTACAAGCCCGTCCTCTTGCACTAAGGTGGCACTCGGGTAGTGCTGAATCGACCACTGAATGCTGAAAACTTACTTTTTTAGTGTTCAGTGGTCGTTCGGCTAAACCTCCGTATGGAGCCACTGAACACTAAAACCTCCTCTGGATTTCTCAGATTTTGAGCTACCTCTGAGTGCATTCGGAGGTAGCACATGAAATATTCATTCCAGTGGTACCCTATTAAGAATTCATAAAAAAATACCCTGCATCTTAAATCATCCCAAGCCCAAGTCTAAAACCGTTTTTGCTTTTTAAATATTTTTATCATATTACTAAAAATATTTTAAATATCTTTACTTATTGTTATTATTATTCATTTATATTTACTTTTATTATTCCTTAATAATATTATATGATATTTTCTATATATATTTTAATTTTTTTATTATTGATATTTTATGTATCTCTTTTATTTTTACTGTTTTATTAGATTTATAATATTTTTTACTGTTTTACACTTCTTTACATTATTTTAACATTTATAAAGTTTCTACTACTTGGCCCACCTAAACATAGGCTTGCATATCTAATTCTAACAAATTGCTGATCGGATCTTCTTCTCCTCCCTCCAACCCTTGCATAGAAACTCTGTGTGTATTCTAATCTTCTTGCCACATTGGAAGGAATAGGGAAAATAAAAAAGTAATGAATAGGGAAAGAGCACTCTTAATAGGGGTGACTCTTCCTCCTTTGGATAAACATTTAGCCTTCCATGTTGCAACCTTTTTCTCCACTCTTTCAACTACTGGATCCTAACCTGATACCTTCTCGCCCAACCATGTAAAAATCTTCCCTACTCTGAAGACACAACAAATGACTTTTTGATCAAGTTGAGAGAAGAATTAAATGAGAAGATGTGAAAATATGAGAAAGGAAGAGTATAGTTTTGGGGAAGAAAGAAGAATAATCTCTTAACAGCCTACTCCCTTCTTTTATTAAATATAACATATGCAGTATAATTACCCTGCTATGGTATAGTACCATATATAACATTGAATAGCCACCAAAACCACCCAACACCTTATCACTGAGATATCTAGTGGGCTATTATAGAATAGAAAAAGACAGTAAACTTCTTACCCTGGTGAGGAAATCAGGAGTGTAAATTTGACCTCGAGGTCCAGAAGGTGGATTTTGTGGTGTGTATTTTCCAGTAAGAACACCTACAAGTTTGAGACGGTACATTCATAGAACAATGTTTATATGGTATTTCTGAATTCCCAACTAATAACTAACACTATTTGGAATTATTACAGACACATTGTGGAAAGAAAAAACCTTAACTGAATATTAGCTAACAAAAAGAATCATTACACAGACAAATGAAGATTTCATGGAAACTACAAGCTGTGAAGTACAGTCAAACAAACATCCATTAGTTTGTACAACATTTTGTAAAACAAGTAGTAAGCCTACTTTAATAACCTATTGGAAAAGGAAAACAGAGATGAGAGACCAGGATTCCATCCCTTAGAGAAAGGCAGTGTAACATTGCAGCATCAGTGTAAATCACAACGGAAATAGTATCATGATCATAAGATACCTATATGGTACAGTTATCTCCATCATTTTCAAGCTAGGTAGTAGGTATAATTTTTCAATACTTTCAATTTTCCATATTTCTCTAAGCCCTCCTCATCTATAAATTATTTTTAGTAATTTACTAAAACATATACCATTTACATATTTTAGAAGTGGTGCTGTAACAGCATATATCCTTCAGAAAAGTACAGTATATATACTACAGTGTCATATCAGATACCTGTTGCTTTTGAAATTGGTACACTATGCATGCACAACAACATGCTTGTGATGTACAAGAGGATGAAATTCCATCATACATACCACTGTGTACTGATCAACATGGATAACTTACATTATTGGCCATAGGTAAGAAATAAAAAAAAAAAAAAAAAGAAAAAAAACAGCAAAGATTGTGATGATCCTATTTCTTCCTCGTGATGTTTTGCTTTTATAGCTTGCATTCTCCTTTGGGTCACAATATTATGCTGGAATTTCAAACTTCACCAAGTACTCAATCAAACTCTAGAGCAATAAGAATGAATTATTTTGTCTATTTTGAGTTTAAAAATGTTTTAACTCGAATTCATATTTACAAATTCTATAGTACTGAATGTTTTGCAGTACAGCTACTTTGAAGCAGCATAGGCTGTTAACATTGCATAACCAAGCTGTGAATCTTCCACCTTGTATTCACAAATAGCAAAGCTGTACCTGTAGCAACCCATGCACAGTTCTCTTTATGTGCAATATTTAAAGCCAAATGTACAAGATTTACAGCTCAATAGTATTGCATAATGTGTTCTTGAAGCATGCTCTAAATTGATGATGTGTTGACACAATATGAAATTACAACTGAATAAATGCATGTATTTTCACCAAATGCAAGTATCATCATCAGCTAAGCCTTGTCCCAACTATATGGGTCATCTACATAAATCCTTTTTCACCATTCTGTTCTGTTCATTGCCATGCAGAAAGACAAATATAACAAAGTAAATATATCGTTTATGGAATAAGACCTTGGGCAATAGGAGAATATGCAATTAGAGTGATCCCCAACTCATCACAGGCAGCTTTTACACCATTCTCTTCTGGAGCCCTGTATATAAGGCTGTAATTTACCTGATTTGAAGCAAGTGGAATACCTCTGATCTTAAGCTGCTTGTAAGCATCTCGAAGACGCTTCTCTGTAAAACATAAGGTATGCAACATAGATTATTCAATGCCATACAAGGAGAAAGAATAGTCTATACATAACTAACAAACCAGTTTGTGGTCACCCCTAAAACAAATGAAAAGTTGAAAAGAAGCTGAACTAATCTGGAATAATGTTAGAAGAGAAGAAGAGGGAGGAAAATAATGTTGCAGCAGACAGGAAGAGAAAACTAACTTCCCCTAACTGCCACCCAACTTTTATTATAATATTAAACTTGTGCACAATGTCTGATATATTCCTTTTAAGTATGGCACTGTGGAGATGGTCCAACTGTCCAAGTTCTGGAGGTAGAGTGTAGGATGTTGGGAAGAAAAAGTCATCAAGAACAAGACTCGACTGGGAAGATGAATGTAGAACTCTAGGGAATAAAGGATGGAATGATACTAGAGTGAGAAAGCTCAACTGCTCAGACTGATAGAATAGTTGGAGCTGAAGGAACTCTAGGGTTAGGTCACTAGTGACAGAATGACTTCGAAAGTATTGAATGGCTCGAATAACCCCCTTTCACATCATGAACCCTACCATTTATAGCTCTTGTCGTCGGGATGTGATGCAAGGAGTGTATTCACTCTGATTCCCAAACCTGCAGACTCCTACCAAGTGTCATCTCAGGGGAGACAAAACCTGTCATACAAACAGCCTTTTCAGTTATTTACTCTCTAAACCGCAGCTTGCTTTATTTACTTTGTCTTATGTCCCATGAAGGATATCCGAGGTTCAGGTCTGAGTGTGAAGAGTGTCTAGAGCTGGCCTCTGCGGAGAAGTCCTCCTTAGACAAGTGTTATTAACCAGACGACCGTGGAAACTGTAGTCCTGCTACTACAGTTGGTCCGCAGCAATACTTCAGTATTATATAAGTCTACCCCCTTACGTTCCTAATAAAGTAACAAGCAAAAAAAGAAACAAAAGAAAGAAAAAAAAGACATTTGTATCCTGCCACCTAATACAATTAAGAAAATAAATAATTTCTAACGCTCCCCCTCATTCTTGAGCATAAATATCATAGAGCTCCAACTTGCTACAAATATGATTCATGCAAGTACAGCTTTAGTAAAGACATTAGCCAACTGATCTTCTGACTTCACATACAGGGTAACCACTTCTCCAATCTCCACTAGTAACCTTCTTTCTCACAAATGAAAATCTACTTCTACATGCTTGGTTCTTTCATGGAATACTAGTTCGGAAGAGATATGAACTGCAGCTTGGTTATCACAGAACAGCTTTATAGGTTTAAGAATCTCCACTCCAATTTCTTGTAACAAATGCTTCAACCAAAATAGCTCACCAGTGGTGTGAGCCATCACTTTGTATTTTGCTTCAACACTACTTCGGGCAACTACACTCTATTTCTTACTCTTCCAGGTAATTAAATTTCCACCAAGAAAAGTGCAATAGCTTGTAGTGGACTACCCATCTATTACTAATCATGCCCAATCTACATTTGAGTAACCTTCTAATACCAACTCTCCCCCTCTCTTATACAGCAAGCCTCTTTTCCCAGAGCACCTTTCAAATAATGTAGGGCTCTGACAATACCTTGCCAATAACTGGTTCTCAAGTTTTGCATAAAGCCATAAACTAGCTGATACTCCTATACTGAATGAAACTTCTGGTCTACTAATAGTAAGATAGTTAAGTTTTCCCACCAACTTCATATACTTTCCAGGATGGCTGGATCTTCCAAAAGTTCCCACTCACTATTAGTGATCCAGTGTTCAGGTAAATAGGGGTTTCAATTGGCTTAGCCCCTAGCAACCCTGTTTCTTCCAAAAAAATCCAGATACTTCCTATGTGAGAGAGAGATTCCCCACTTAGACCTTGCCACCTCAATCCCTAGGAATTACTTTAGCTATCCCAATTCCTTCGATTGGAACTTGTGCTGCAAGAACTGTTTTAATTCATTAATTCCACAAGTATCACTCCCTATAATAATGATATCACCAGCATATATTGCAAGAATAGTCATGCCAAAAGAAGTATTTCTACTGACAAATGAATGATCAACACTACACTAACATATACCAAACTCTTGAACCACACTATTAAACCACCTAAACCAGGCATGTGGCGATTGTTCCAAACCATAAATCGCTTTCTTTAAATTACACACTTTTGCTACCTCTCCCTAAGCAACATATCCAGGAGATTGCTCCATATAAACTTCTTCATGAAGCCCACCATGAAGAAAACATTTTTGATGTCAAACTGAAATAGAGACTAATCGAAGTGCATAACTAGAGAAATAATTACTCGTAGAGAGCCCATTTTGGCAACAGGAGAGGAAGTCTCAGTATAGTCAACCCCATACATCTGAGTGTACCCCTTTGCTACCAACCATGGCTGATGGCTTACACCAATCAACACTACTATCAAGGAGATACTTAACAGTGTAAACCCATTTACACCTTACTACTTGTTTGCTAAGGCAAGTAGGTGAACTCCCAAGCGTGGTTAGATCCAAGAGGATGAAACTCTTCATCTATTGCCTTCATCCAATCAAATGAGACAAAAGCTCCCCGGACAAAACAAGGAATAGACATAGAAGAAAAAAAGAGACACAAACTGCCTATAGGAAGGAGATTAGTGAGCAAATGAACATAACAAGAAATAGGGTGATCAATACAAGCAAACTTATCTAGGCATGTCAATGATACCCAAAAATTCGAGGCCTAATCCGACATCTAATCTAATTATCCTGGATTCAGATGATGTACTTATGTAATCTGATCGGATTTGGATTTTGCAATATGCATCCAATTAAAATCCAAATCCGATTATATTATAATATTTATTAATTTTAATATATAAATTTTATAAAATTATATTTAATATTATAAAAATATATATATTTTATATATTATATTATATGTGAATTTATATAATACATTCAATATATTATATTTAGATAGCTTATTACATAGAAAAGTTGAAAAGTAATTAACGTTTTAAGTCTTTTGTATTTTAAAAGATTAAAGTGGAGTCAGATTAAATCTAAATCTGATTCGAGTCTGCTCAAATTTGAATTCAAACCCAAGGTCTTCAAATCTAACTAGATTTTGGATTGGATTCGAGTGTAAGGTTTCAATGATCAGATAGGATTCAAATTTTGCTGAATTCAATCCAATTACAACCCTGCACTTATCACTCCAAAAGGAAATCGACTTCAGTACTCACAAGACCGTGGTCACACCGTTCGCACAGTCCCTTGCAGACTTGCATTGGGAATATCTCCCCATAAAAAAAAAAAGTATACAAGTATGGGGATATTCCCAATGAACAGTGTAAAAGGCTGTGCAAACGGTGTGATCATGGTCTTGTGAGCACTTAAGCCGATCTCCTCCAAAAGGGCAATGGGCAAGTCTATATTAGGTAGACCTAACGATGGTAAAGCTGATTATGGTTTGGTGAAAGTTGGAGTTGAAGGAAAAATTCCCCATGGTCCTGTAGTATACACTCTGTAAATGAGTGCTTGTTTACTAGCCTCAATAGTGGGAGTCAATGGGCCAATAGTTGTTAAAAAAACCTTTATAGTAGGAGGAATAAGCAATGGAAGAGGAGACAATGAAAACTCTACTACAAAGAAAAATGGTACATTCACAAAAAAGGATACATCAAGAAGGAAAAAGGACCAATGAAGTGAAGGACTATAACATTTATAACCTTTCTAGGTTCAAGAATATCCCAAAATACACACTTAAGAGCATAAAATTCAAGCTTATCCAAACAAGGACTAAATCAGTGAACAAAATAAACACAATAAAAAATACGAGGGTGAAGAGGAAAAGAAGGTAAAGAGGGAAAAGAAGGGAGAAAGGAGACTCACCACCAAGAACAAGCAAAGGCATATGATTTATGAGAAAGCAAGATGCAAGTATAGCATCACTCCAATAAGCTTTAGGAATGGACATCTGAATTAGAAGAGTTTGAGTTGTATCAAGTAAATGTTTATTTGTTGGGGAGTGTGTGAACAAGAAGACTAGTGGATAATTCCGTGAGGTGAGAATCAAAAAAACAACTGAAAGGGTCCTTAAAAATATTCCATTGCATTGTCAGAACAAAACATTTTAATAGAAAAGCCAAACTTAGTTTGAATATCAACATAGAAAGAATAAAAATATCAAACAACTCTAAATGCTTTTTCATTAAATAAAGACAAGTCATCCTTGGATAATCATCAATAAATGTAACAAAATATTTGAATCCACTATAAGAATCGACACGGCTAAGACCCCAGACATCTAAATAAAAAGTATAAATGGACTTCAGACTCTATTACTATCCCTAGGAACAAACAAAACTCTGATGTTTACTAAGCTGACATAACATGCACTGTAATTCTGTAATAAATGCTAAACTAGGAACAAGCTTCTTGAGAAATGGATGGCTCAATTAACAATGCCACCATAGAGGTGCAAGTGTTGTGTGTACCATGTAGAGGTTTTTGCAAACCACCACAATCCAGATAATACAAGCTTCCTACTCCATGTCATTCATTAATCATCTTCCCCGTCTTGAGATCCCAGAACATACAATGGGAAGGAAAGAATAAGACAGAGCAATTAATGGTTCTTGTTAATTTACTCGTAGACAACAAACTATAGAGAAACTTTGGAATATAAAACTAAGAGCAAAACCAAATATTAACTAAGCTTTATATTACGAAAACCTGAGTGGGGAGGTAAAGGGTAGGGAAAAGGAAACAAACTAGTATAGAGACCCAATGATGTGGTTTGAGGCTCCAAAGTCTATAACCCAAGATATAGAAGAAGCCAGAAAAGTTATACCTATTTTAGCAAGAGTGGTAGTGTTACCAGAATTAGACAAAGATAAACAAAGCTTTCCATACTCATCATGTCTGATAGATATCATCTTCTTTTCCTTCCCCAGCACCAGAAACAAAAAGGTCATCACTAATAACACAATGATCCTCTCTAGCCAATGCATGATTGGCCAATGTAGATGGTGGGCCACGCAAATCATAGAAAAAATTTATTGTATTCCCTTCATGTCCACAGTAACTACACTCACACTGTCACACATTGTACCATGTCCACCACCACCTCTACCCCTATAAGAGAGACGGGATGTCAATACTACCAAGAATCTAAGCATGCACTAGTTCAAATTCAGCTCTTAACCCAGACAAGAATCTAATCACATCTAGATGTTCTCTCTGTTCCTGTTGCACCTTCAAGTTTTCAAACAAGGAGTGATACAAATTTAGCTCCTTCCTGAGATTCTTCAAAGCTACATAATACTCTTCTACACTCTTGTTACCCTGTTAAAGAGTGAAATAAATAATATAGTTGATATATCCTTGTTACATTATTCTGTCTTGAATAGAGCTTGCTTTTCATGGTCCCAAATCTCTTTGGTAGTGCCTAGAAACTTAAGATTAACACTAATATCATTTTCCATACTATTACACAGCCATACCATAATCAGTGCATTATCTTTTGCACCCAATCATTGTACCCACCAGCTCCACTTTTTGGCTTGTCTTCTTTAATTCAGTTTCCCCTTGGCAATAAGAAACACTTCAACCAACTTTGACCCAGATACATAATTGAGGCCATTAAGTTTCGCCAAGGTCATTTGAAGTGTCATTAGTCTTGCTGTAACACTACAACAGAGTTAACTTCCTTATTTGATGAAGCCATAAGGCTGAAACTTCCCTTAGTCTCAAACCAACAACTAATCACCACCAAGGACCTACTAACACACTACACTACCAAGTGTTTGCAGCTTCTGGAAACTTCAAATTTCAATTTCTTGCAGTAAGAAAAACACAAAAATGGTTTCACACTTGAAATGCTAACCAATCATTTAAGCACATAAAAAACTCACTACCACACTATAATCAACCACCAAGCCATCACAAACAAGAGGGGGATGCATTCAACTAACCTGTTCTACTGTATTTACCCTCTCTGAACCACTGGAATGAGGTTCTCAGCAACCTAATGAAACAAAACACACAGCAACAACTGGAGGCATGATTACCCCCTAGACTGAAAAAACGACCAGTGCTTTTAAGTCTCCCCTTGATCATCCAATAAATAGTGAAGTTATGCTCAGTCCAAGAAGCTGTATGGTAACCAAAAGGGGTCCAAGTTTATCACATCAGCTCTGATATAATGTAACCTCCTCTAGAATAAATGAAGAGTTGAAGAAAAATAAAAGGAAAAGAGGCTGAACTGATCTGGGCGAAATATTAGAAGAGAAGATAAGAGAAGAAGAAGAAGAAGAAGAGGGAAGAAACCAAGGCTGCAACAGACAGGAAGAGAAAACTAACTCCACTGCCTCCCCACTTTTATCATGAGATTAAACGTGTGTGCAATGTCTGAAATACCCCTGCTTAAGTAACAAGTAAAACAGAAATAAAAGAAAGACAAAAAGACACTGGTACCCTGCTTCCTAATACAATTAAGAAAATAAATAGTTTCTAACACATATACTCTACAGATTCCTACAGGTTGACATGAAATAACAAGATATTTGCTCACAGACCAAAGAAAATAGCTTATGCATAATGTACATGTGATAAAAGAAGGGCAGTATTTCTGTCATTTGAAGATTAAGTACATCATAGGGTCATACCATCGGATGCTCAATAAAAATTCAGACAACCCAACAATAAAAACTCTAGATAAATGGCTACTATAGTCAGAAAAGTTGGTCCTGAATCCTGAATCTATATGTATACTTAAAGTTGCATCTTGCAGGTGGCCAGGCCCAAAAGTGATATTAACAGGATAGTGTAACAATGGGTGTAGAAATCCTGGGATTGTCCTTGCTATGGAGCAAAGGAACATTTTGACCAATGTTTTTAAAATGGACCCAGAAACAGAACTGCTTTTCCATCTGGGTGGTGGTTCAGCAGTTCAACCATCTTGGTGGGCCAACCCATGATATCATAAATTAAACACAAATATTAAAAAATATATAAAATAAAAAAAAACTATAAAAAAGTAAAAGAAATTTTATAGAAAAATTTGGGTATGTCTCATATTATAGTTCATCATATCAAACCAAAATAAATGTGATAAATAAGAACTACTGTCATTAATGATGGAAATAGATAAAAATTACAATAAAAAAAGAATAAGAGAATAAATGCCTAACCCTTGACCCGCTTACCAGGTCAAACGGCTCAGCAGTTCAACTGGACAGGTCACCAGAGATCATTGATGAGTCAACAGTGTTTTGCAAGTGAGCTGTTAGGGGATGAAACAGACTAGAAATCTGGCCAGGTGATGGATCAACCAGTCTGACAGGCAAGTTTTACGTGGGTTGAAAACATTGATTTTGACACATTAGGAACATATAGAAAGAAGACCTATGGCTCTAAGTAGGAAATCACCATTGTAATTTGAAACACCCACAGCCTTAACAAGTCCCTGCTCAACAGCATCTCCAAGCCCATCAATATAACCTGAAATGATATTCGTATTAACTGCATGTAAGCTTCTTGAAAAGGTATTAAGGAATTAAAAAGTCAATGTTTGTAACCATGTTAGCTCATTTATTGAATGCTCCAACCTTCATTTCCCCAGATTCCAGGCCTGGATTATCACAATTATCTTAATCAGACACTAGTTTTCACAGAAAAATTTAGAAATGCTAGCAATTATATGCCCATGCAGAACAGACCAGTGGAGCTGGTAGAGGTCCACGGAAGAAAGTCCAAGGCGACACAGAGAATCCTTAAGAGCTGCAACAACACTACCACGACCCAACCTCCATGGCAGAGCAGCAAACTTGGTCGCAACAGCTACCTCTAATTCTGGAACTTTTGCCTTCCTTTCCTTAATGAACCTTAACAGAAACAGGTATAAATTTACCAATTTAGAATCCTCAATTTTTAACATATGGAACACATTAGGATTCTCTATTCATAAAAGTTTCAGATGAGATACTTAAACAAAATCAGGAACAAGCTCCATAGAAAAATAATTGGCTCTGCTATTGAATCATTACCTTCCAAGTAGAGTTTCAGAATTTATTGCACCAAAAGACAACTGCATGCAAAGAGGATGTGCATTTGATCCCAGTTAATACTTTTCCCCAATCAATGGAACATAAAAGGAGAAAACAGAAAAAAAAAAAAAGGAAAATCTATCGTCTCACCCTTGAGCCATAAACTTCAGCTGTATCAAATAGAGTTATACCACAATCTATACTGGCATTGAAAGCAGAATTTGCTGCCTTCAGCTTCCTATCTGCCATTACCAAAAGATAAAACAATATATTAAAAATCTACAGAATTCTTTTAGTAACAAGTCTACAAATAAAAATAAATACATAAACCTAGAAATAAATCACATAAATCAGCAAACTTATTAACCCCCCCCCCCAATAAAAGATGTAAAACCTCATATAAATCCAAACTTAGTAACACATATGCAGATGAACCATTATAAATTTATAATCAACAACAAGTAAAGCAAATAAAAGGAAAAACTTCCACTCTATAAGTTTCCGGGATAGTTCACTAGATAATCAATGACCCATTAACAGATTAACCAATGCAACCATTGACACAAGGTTGAACCTTATCAATATTTGGAAGAACAATCAATGATTCGAATTGTTCATTCTTTCAAACAAGACTACTTCCTTAAAGCACTGTAATTTTCAATACGAAACTCCGAGGAATTAGTTGATTCTAAATTTCAAGAATAAACTAATAAACATATAGTTTTTGTTTTCAAACCGTACCATCCCATTCGAAATTATTCCAGTAGGAGGTGTCGCCCCATGACCAAGCTCCAATTCCCAGCTTTGTGACCTTCAAGTCGGAACCTCCCAACTTTACTTTATCTTCTTGTGTTTTCAAGGAAGCGAACTCCTCAGAAGCAACGGCTCTTATTCTCTGAACCCTTCTTTGATGAAACAGAGAAAAACTCGCTGTGCTCACTTGCAAAGCCATGAACCCTTTTTAAAAAAATCCGAATGAAACTAATCACACTGATGACTGAACCCTGAAAACCAAATACGAGATTCGAGGTTTGAGAAATTGAGGAATTACGCAAAATTCGACAGAAATCAAAAGAGAGACAAAAGGTCGGATTATTTGATGATTACAAAACCAAGACTTGGCCTTTCCAGTTCCTACATTTAAGGACTCAGAAAATCAAAGAATTTAAAATTGGGATTTTGAATAAGTGCAATTCAAAACCCAGGAACGATGACTTGTGTGAACCTGAGCCTCTCGGATGTTTAAAGGTTGTGAGTAGACGACATACTGAAAGATGGAGTGGGATTCTGGGAGCGTATGAAATGTGATTGAGATTTGAGATGGAAAGATTACAAAACTAAGACTTGGCCTTTCCAGTTCCTACATTTAAGGACTCAGAAAATCAAAGAATTTAAAATTGGGATTTTGAATAAGTGCAATTCAAAACCCAGGAACGATGACTTGTGTGAACCTGAGCCTCTCGGATGTTTAAAGGTTGTGAGTAGACGACATACTGAAAGATGGAGTGGGATTCTGGGAGCGTATGAAATGTGATTGAGATTTGAGATGGAAGGAATATGTCTGACCTTCGCGCCAAAGGTGTGAACCCCACAAGAAAAAATTTGGGTCCTACCATGTCGTAGCTACTTCCGCTTTTCACGGTGCATGACAAAAAGCCACGGAGTTTTATTTCGTCCTCCAACCACTGGCTCATACGGAAACTTCTATTTTAAGATGAGATACGAAGTAAGAAACTTCTATTTTTAGTAAATTAAAACCCTCTACTTTTAATTGTAAGAAACTAAGAAGTAAGAAATCTCAAAATTAGACATGTTTGGTTGCAAGGTAAAATTCTGACCTATTTTTGTAAGACAAGATACGAAGCACCAAAATAAAACTAAACAAAAATTTGTATTTTTTACATTTGCGCTCTTGTACATTTGTACTAATGAAAATAATTTTGCACTACAACCAAACACAGCCTAAAATCCATCCATCAGTTAGTTAAACATTATATAGTGCCAAAAATACCTTTTTCACATGGACATCAAATAATATATTCAAAATTTCTAACGATGGCATTCTTTAGTGATCATTTGACTCCATAGAATGATCTTGAAAATACACGAGAAGGGTATGTTTGATATTATGTAATATTTAACTAACAGATGGACCCCAAGTGTCTATTTTTAAAAGTTCAGGGTACTCAAGTAATGCAATTGAATGTTCAGGGAATCTATCACTACCCCCAACTCCCTAAAGTACATGGTACCTATCTATAATTTATCCTATTTTTTTGGGTAAATATTTTACAAATTAAATCTATATCATTTAAGAATTTGTACATAGGAATGTACGAGGTTTCAATATTTGGAATCTAACAATAAAGTTATATTATCTTTCCATGGTTTGCCCTTAATGTTTGTTATATTTACTTACACATAGAAATCTTGCCACATGGCAAAATCAATGGCTTAGAGTGTGCAGCGAGAATATAGTGTGACTCGCATATCTAAGCGATCTAAGGGCCCGTTTGTTTCCTCTTAATTCTTATCTCTTAAGAGGAATCTTTTAATTTTAAGAGAAAATTGGTTGTCCCTTTCCTTTTATCTCTTTATCTCTTAAAGTTCAATCATACAACTTTTTGTTTTCCAATGATACTCTAGAAAGACAAACAAAAACTCTCATATATGGGGTCAAAATGGATATTTGATAGTTTTCAAAATTCAAAATTCAGAACAACATTCTCTACATTCAAAGTTCAGAGGAAAGAAAAGTTCACCAATACCAATATACTTCTTAATGTAATTTTTACAATTTCAATGTCAGACTTAGAGCAAATGAACAGGCCCTAAAAGTTTATTTCTGTCTCAATTTCTCTCTTCTCTGATTCCCATTATCAAAAGGAAAATCAGAATATATAGGGGAGGAAATAGCCCGCCTTGCCCCATGCCCAATACAAAAAGCACTCATCACCACCCTCTCAAAACCCACCCCAACAAAGAAATTAAAAAATCAGATTTAACCAATTCTCAGAATGGGAAGATTAACATAATCCTCATGCAACAGTCTTTTAAGCTATGATTCCTCTCTCTCAGTTCTCTCTCTATCTCTTTGCATCTCTCTTCGTCTTTCCCCCAAGCCCATCTCTCTCCTCAAATCATCATTCTTCTCTCCCTCAGTTCACATTTGGAATTGATTTCCACGTCATCTCAAATCATGACAATGCACGTTGTGATCCAAGACGATCTTAGGAGGAATCAAGCATTGAGGTTGTTGGAGGATTGGTGGTGTATGGAGATTGATGCACAGCCAAGATAAGAGGAAGTGAAGTTTTCATTTAGTTGGGTTAAGATCCTCTATTGGGTGGTAGGGTTGCCCCAAAGAATCAATACGACGGCAACAGAGGATTTGGAAGAGTACATTGTGATGATCAAATGGAGTTGATGGAGTCGTGATTCGGAATAGCCATTGATTAGGACGGTGACTTAATCTAGTCGAAGGGTTCTTGGGTCTGACAGGATTCTAGAGTTGCATGGATCGGAGGAGATAAATTGATTGATATTAGAACTAAAGATGTGAAAATTGACAAACATGATCACCTTGCATGCAGTGTTAAACCCAAAACTTGCAGGAACCTCCTTGCACTTCATGTGACACCACTAACTTGCTACATTTTGCAAATACCGCCCCAACAAGTAGACCTGTTCATGGGCCAGGTGGCCCGACGGGTCGGCCTGGCCCAGCCCGACCCCTGAATGGGCTTGAACATGCTTATAGGCCCACGGGCTTAAATTCAGGCCAAAAATCCCAACCTGCGATAAATTCGAGACGGGCTCGGGTTTTGTCAAAATAGCCCGGCCCGGCCCGACCTAATATTAAACTTAAAATTAGTTATGTGATTATGTCCATTTGAATAAATTTTTTGAATTAAGAATGTAAAATTGTGTTTTAAAATATAAAAGAAAGGGAAAAATACCATCTTGTAGGCCCATTGTTCATTTAAATAGAAAAAAAAATATTATATGAATTTTTAATTCTAATTTGAATAAGGAAATTTGTTTTTTTTTTCAATTAGGTTGGGCTTCGGGCTCGGGCTTGGGCCTAGTATATTTTCATTAGTGACAAGTGAAAACCCGGCCTGAGCCTAGCTCGGCCTGGCCCATGAACAGGTCTACCAACAAGGGACATTGAATGTCAGACTGAAACTTCCCATCGTAAGAACATATTCACTTTGGACCTCTACATTAGTTCACCAATATAAATACTAATTTGTTGATTATGTTTTTGTATCCATTGAAGGTAAAAAGAGGAAGTTCATCCAAGGAGAAAACAATCAATCTAAGAGACAAAATCAATAGGCATACTCTCTTCTAATGGACATATTTTGTTTAAACAACATTATATCTTTGCCTTTTATTCTTTGGCAAGTTTTGAAGGAGTACAAATGCAAAATGCAAATATGTACAATACAAATTCATACAAAATATAAGGTTTTGCACTCTACATATTTGTATTTGTACTCTTTCCAATCTCAGCTTTTGTAAAACTATATACAAAATTATACCTTATGTTCATTTCCAATAGAAAATATGCCTCACAATTTCATTTGTCATATATAAATAATATACATTTTTAAGGTCTACTGGTCCATGCTTAGAATGGGCCCCTTTCTGCTAGTAGAAACTATATTAAAAACAAAAGGAATTACATACATGAGGTTCTAACGACTCAAGTAGAATCCCACCAAAATAATTTATCCTCAAAAAAAGCTTGCCTTTAAAAAAAAAAGGCTTAAAGTGTAGTGCACACCCAAAGGTCAACTTAATGTGCTCATTGCTCAAGAATACAATCACATAACAGAGTAGCATGTCCAAGTATGAGCATGGGAAATAAGTAAGAGGCTAAGAGCATGTTTGGCCACCACATGGGTAGTCTTGTTTCCATATCTTGAAATTTAAGGCTTCATTTGGTGTCAATTTTAAGGATTTTGATTCTCAAAATCCATCCCAAAAAAAAAAAAGATGATGGATTTTGATAATTCTCATTAGAGATGGCAATTTGACCCATCCCTATGAGGGCCCGTAATAGACAGTATATGCCCTTTAGCTACAAGCAGATTGATGTATATAAAAATTTATTAGTAAAGAAATAAAGTACATTATTGTTTTATATTCAAATTGATGTGCTTTTGTGACTCCTTAAACTAGACACTTATGAGACTCATGTTAATTTAAAATGTTCTTAATCATTGCATAGACTTGGAGAGTTTATCCTAACAATGATGACATTAGTGTGTTGTGGAGCAATTTGTCTCAATTGCTATAGTTAGACCTTAAGCACAGTTAGTGGGTGTTTAAAAGAAACACTAAACTTAGAGCAATTTCTAGTTATGCTTAGAAAAGTTGCACTTAACCACAAACCTAATTATAATATTGCATTAGGTTTTGGATTGAATTGTATTTGATATGCTAACCAATGAGATCCATCAAAGATTAAATATCTAGGTATATTAGGAAAATTTAGAAAATTACCTGAGTTGATGACCATAGTGATAGGATTGGCCCATTTGTTAAACAAAGGTAATGTCAAGGTTTACACTCTTTGATAGAATTAAACCTAAACTATTGGCAATGAATCTCAACTGTATTTGAAATCTAATTTGCAAAATATACTTATATGTAATATTACTATTTTATGAAAAAAGGTTTGCAAAAGGTTTTAATCACGTGATCCATCTAAGCAAAGAGCGTGATATTGCATTTTATAGACAAGTAGGTCATTCCCCGGGGTAGTGTTTTGATGATTATGGGGCAAGAGGTTAGGTGAAAGTGACAATTATAGGGTTGATTACCTGATGGGTTTTATTTTACATAAGTCTATTATCCTTGAGTCTTCATAGGGTGGTTGAATCCAAGGGTTATTTATATATAAATGTTGGGACCAAACTGAGCCCAAGTTGATTGGGTCAAGGATTCATTGCCTTTGAGTAGTGAATTTGGCCTAACATCTTCTAGAAGTGCAATTGAACTCTTGTGGACTTGTGTGAGACCTTTATGGGTTCCATGCCATATAATATTCAAGCACAAAGTGGCCATGCAACACGTTGGGATGTGAACCATTAAAGAAAATAGGCCTATGGCCCATATGATTAGTTAAGAGATCCCTTCTTATCATGTGATTTAGGTCAAAAATGGGCATAAACTTGAGTATAAATTCCTAATCTAAAACAACTCTTAATAGGATTAGGAGAGTGCTCTATATAGTGGACTAAAAGAGAAGGTATGATACACTAAATTCGCTTCATTCTCTTGCTTTACTTTCTTCTCCCTTGCTTCCCACAAATTCTAATTCGACCTAGCTATTTTAGGTATTAATTTCCACCAGTTCTCTAATGTGTTTTTGGAAGAAAAACATCTAAGGATATCAAGTTCACACAACACATCAATCCAAGCAAGTTGGGAATCGATTTTTCCAAATTGGCTATGCACACACAACAACACCATCTTCAGTTGGAAGCCAATTTTGGATTTGATATTGGGCGGTAATTACCACTCTAGGAGCTGCACATTATGGTCTCCATATTAGGTATAATCACTACTAATTTGGGTTTCAAATTCAGTTCAGTTCAATGTAAGATTGATCTTGAAATTTTAGATTTCAAAATTACTAGGAAATTAGTTCCCAGGTTAGGTTAGAAAAATATTAAAAATTTGGCTAGTCACTAGATCTAGTGTAGCTATGTCTAATCTAATTTCTAACCCTTCCAACACTCCACCCAATTGAGGCCAGTTTTTTTACCATTGTTTGGAGTTTGGGGCGAGTTTGTGGAAACCCATAATTCTAGGGATCAGGAATAGGGTGGGGATGGTATTTGTCCACCCCGCCCTAACCCTAACACCGATATAACTGTTAATATATGTTATATTATATTAAAGTACTATATATTATACTATATAATATTAAATAGTCCTAGGTAGGTTTCTAAAAAATAAAAGATAATAATAAATTTGTAAGCATACAAATAGGATTGACTAGGATAGGGTGGGGCAAATTAAAGGTTCCCTATTCCCTATAGGGATGGGGATGGGGTTAGGATTTCTAGCCTTGTTGGGATTCAGGGTGGGGCATTTGAGTTTGAGGTGGAGGGCAGGGCAAGCAAAACCTGGCCCCACCCTACCTCATTGACATTCCTAATTCTCATATAGAGAATCTAGATATATCTATACTACTATAAAAAGTATGGATAGGGTCTAAGATTTCTGGAATTTTTTTTTTAGTCTAAAATACCCCGTCTTTGAAATAAGGTCCCTATCTATTATGAGGGTATAAAATGTAATTTGAATACCATTACTCATTGCATTCAATTATTTCTCATTAAATTCCATTTAAGGTATTAACTCTCATTCACCCTCATTTAACGATAACTTTAAAGCATTTTTGTTTCTTTTAATTACTAAGTTCCACTAATTAAATCCATACATAAATAATTCTAATAACATAAAAACTTGTACTGTTGAAATTGACTTGGAAAAGTAGTACTTTTATGTGGTAGTAAGAAATTAAACAATTTTGGGTCAAATAAACTAGCCCATGTTGCATTGTTGCCACAATTAATTAATAAAAAAATTAAAACTTGATAAAATGCAAAAGAAATATAGAAATTACAGTACAAATAGGGTCTAAGATTTTTTGAAATTTTTTGGACTAAAATACCCTTTGTTGAAATAGGGTCCCTATCTATTATGAGGGCAGAAAAAGTAATTTGAATACTATTATTCATTGCACTAAATTCCCTCTCATTAAATTCCACTTAAGGGATTCTCACTCACCTTCATTTAACCATACATTAAGGCATTTTTTGTTTCTTTTAATTACTAAATTCCACTAACTAAATCCATACATAAATAATTCTAATAACTTAAAAACTTATATTTTTTAAATTGACTTGGAAAAGCAGTATTTTTATGTGATGGTAAGAAATTAAACAATGTTTGGCTCAAATAGGCCAACCCATGTTGCATTGTTGCCATGATTAAATAAAAGAAATAAAACTTGATAAAATGCAAAAAATATAGAAATTAAAGAAATTTTTGGGAACATCTTTAATATCATATATGTATCATATTAGACAAGAATAAGTATGATAAATAAGAAATACCTTAATTAATGATAGAAATGGAATATAAAATTTAAAACTAATTGGAAATAAATTATTTTCCTATTTTCTCTCATTAAGTCTCATATCTAAGGTATATTCTCTCATTAAATCCTATATTTAAGATATATTTTTCTCATCATTAATTTTTATTAATTAAATCCACAACATTGATTTTAATAATATAAAAATAAGTATTTTAAAAAATAATTTGAAAATAAAATCATTTTCTTCCCTCCCAGTGGTGGGTAAGCAATTCAACCATTTTGGTCAAATGGGTTAACCAACAATATTGCCATAATCAAATAATAAAAAATAAAAAAAAATATATATATATATAAATACAAAAAAAAAAGGATTGAGCATATCTCTAATATTATATATTCATTATACTAAATAAATTAAGTATGAAATGTAAGAAATATTTTTATTAACAATGAATAATAAATATTTAAAAAAGATAGAACACAAAAAATAAAAAGTATACAGTTTTGTCGAAAACATTTGGGGACATTTCTAATGTTATATATTTATCATATTAAATAAAAAATTGCTAAAATAAAAATTATTTTTATTTATGATGGAAATGGAATACAAAAGTAAATAATAATAATAATAATAATAATAATAATAATAATAATAATAATAATAATAATAATACTAATAATGATGATGATGATGATGATGATGATGATGATAATAATTATCATTGTAATTTAAAATTTCAATGTGCAATGCACGTTCACATTTACTAGTGTTTAGAAGATTCATTTGATTCTTGTTAGGACGCACCAAGAATAAACCATTTTAGACAAAAATATAGCAATTGAAAGAAGAAATTTGAGTAGAACAGATCTTTACCGGCACGCCCCACAATGCCCCACAGCACATCCCGACTTTGTATCGAGAACATCTTTCGGTGATGTCTCATCATCTCCTATACTATCATCGGGAGATGATCCCAATACAAGGTCAGGATATGCTGTGGGGCATTGTGGGGCGCCCCATTGTGGGGTGCGGATGTGAACTCCACAACAAGGGTAGCCCATCCCACAAATCTCTGAACCTCCTAACCAATGTGCAAGTAGGATTCAGTCCAAAGTCTCTACTAGAACCAGCATGAAACCTTACCAACTTCTCCCACATTTCCTCTCTCTCTCTCTCTCTCTCTCTCTCGTCAAAGTACTGTTTCTTAATTGCACTCTAATTAAAGAAGTCACCTCAGTAGATCCTTTTTCCATTTCCCACCTCTAGGGCTGTCAATTGGACTGGGTTTGGTCCAATCCAGTCCAATCCAAAATTGGTTCATTTACAAATGGGCTGAACCAAATCCATATAAACCAAGTCCAATCTGGTCCAAATAAAATGCAATTGGATCAGATTGGGTTGAATAAAATACCAAAATAACATGAGAAATCTAGAAAAATATATAAAAAAATTACAACACTTGTTGCAATCCAATCCGGTCCAAATAAAATGTAAATAGACTAGATTGGGTCCAATCCAATCCAAATTGAATCAAATACCAAAATAACATGAGAAATCCATAAAAATATATTAAAAAAACTACAGCACCTAATGCAATCCAATCCATTCTAATTAAAAAGCAAATGGATCAAATTGGGTCCAATCCAATCCAAATTGAATCAAACACCAAAATAACATGAGAAATTCAAAAAAATATATAAAAAACTACAACACCTGTTTCAATTCAATCCAATCCAATTAAAATGCAAATGGACCAGATTGGTTCCAATCCAATCCAATCCAAATTGAATCAAACACCAAAGTAACATGAGAAATCCAGAAAAAATGTATAAAAAAACCACAACACATGCTGCAATCTAATCCAGTCAAATTAAAATGCAAATGCTGGTCCAAATTGAATCAAACACCAAAATAAATGAGAAATCCAAAAAAATATATAAAAAAACTACAACACATGTTGTAATTCAATCTAGTCCAATTAAAATGCAAATGGACCAGATTGGGTCCAATCCAATGCAAAGTGAATAAAACACCAAAATAACATGAAAAATCCAATAAGTACATAAAAAACTACAGCACCTATTGCAATTCAATCCAATCCAATCAAATGCAAATGGAATGGATTGGGTCCAATTTAGTCCAAATTCAATGCAACATAAAAAAAAATTATATAAAATTTTAAAAAATATAAAAAAATTATAGAAATATATTAAAACCATGGTTTTATTTCACCCTTAATTCGTCGTATCTTGGCCAAAAACCGTTGACTTGGTCAACAATCCATTGACCCAGGTGGTTGAACTGTCAATCCGAACAATGGTTTTTGGTCATTTTTATTTTCATTATTTTTTATTTATTTTTACATTGGAATGGGTCGTTCATTCAAACCAAATGGTCAAGCCACTGACCTAAAAACCGGTGGCCAAAGTGATTCTGGTTCTGGCTGGGTTTTTAAAACAATGATTAAATTTTTCAAAAAATATAAAAATTTATCAAAATAGAAAATAAAAAGATTAAAAGAAAATAAATTTCTACAAATCAAAATAAACAATATTTTTCAATGAAATCCAAAACTTCTGCAATAAATTCCTCCTCATAAAACCAAATGAATTGAATCTTAAAAGATTAAGAAAGATGAATTGAGGTGAAATTGGGATTCAATGATTGTTTCAGTAGAAAAAAATAAAAAAAAAAGAGAAAAAAGGGAATAATCAATTAGTCTTACCAACTTGTTGGATTGCTCTCTAATATGCCATTCATGGTTAAATAAGAGATCGTCTAGAAACACTCTTTGATATACTGCCGGAGAGAGAGAGAGAGAGCGAGCACCTCAGACTGGAATCATTGTCGGAGATATAGAAAGAGAGAGATCATAGCTAAAATCATTCGAAAACACTCTTTGAAATACTGTCGGACAGAGAGAGAGAGAGTCTGTAATATACCATTGGTTAAAGAAGTTGGAGAACACTCTCTAATATACCGTTGGAGAGAGAGATAGAGAGAAGACACCTCAAACTAAAGCTATATTTGGTTTGAAGGAAAAGATAGAGAAATTGGAAGGGAAACTTAGGGAAAGTTATACAAGGTTTATAAAGGTTTTCCTACATTTCCCTTCCTTTCCCTGCTTTTTCCTTCAAACCAAAGACAACCTAATAGAATCATTTCTAGAGATAAACCTCTCTCATATGCTTGATAGAAACAGAGGGAGATAGTGGACAATTGAACAGACCGTTAAGTATTTGGACTAATCTGTTTTAGCCCACTAATTTACCAGTACAGTTCGATGTAACACTTCAGACCGTCCAAATTGATCTAAACGGTTATGGTTCAGATGGGGTCCAATCCGAACTCAGTCCATTGATATCCCTACCCACCTTTAATTTTTTTGATAATTTTTATACTCACAATCATTCTTGGGCTTTGGGAATGTTGAGCTTTGTAGCCCAATTTCCAAGTAGAATATATTGAGAATATGTAGACATGTATATCATAAAATGTTGGGTGAGCTCAAATTGGGCCGGATTTAAGCTCAGGCTACCCAAAACTTCAACCCAATAAGCCCAATCTAAGTTTAAGTTAGGCCTAATTTTTTTGGCATAAGCCCAACTTGTGAAAAAGATTTGGTTGAGGTGGGTTGGGCTTGAATTGATCCCACCCAAGCTAGACCCCTACCTTCTTGTCTCCTTTTGCCTAAAATTCTTCTTACAAAGTCCATGCATTGCACAGGTTCCCACTAGTGGTTATCTATGATAATAAAAAATTGAAACGTCATTTTTTATGATTGATCCTAAATAAAAATGACAATAAATAACTAATTGTTTATATGTTGATAAAATAGGTGTTTTAACCCAAACTATCTTAGTGCTTTGCCCTTTAAACATAAAATATAACAAAAATCACAAGAAATTTATATATTATTAACTATATAATCATTTTGGGTCTTAATCAATTTAGAACAAGAATTGGTCTTGACCAAATTATTAATTATGACACATACAAAACTAAAATTGACATAATCAGTTCAATCAGTTCGATTCTATTTATGATAACTCTAGGATTGTCTTGGACTGACTTTCCATTGATAGATCTCAAGGCACCTTCAACTTTAATTTCGCTTAAAAGGCCATGCATTGAAAGCAATAATTAATAACATTTGTTTAAATTTAATTTTAAAATAATAAAAAAAATGGTTAAAATCAATAGCAAAGCTGGTGCACTGTAAACAACATTAATGCAATTTAAGTTCAATTAAAAATAAAAAAATTAGTCAACATTAATACAAACTTAATAGACAATACACCCAAAAACAATGATTGGATAGATTCATCTTACATTGGGCCAATTGGAAATGTCATAAAACTCCTTTTGTCTCAGCTTAACAAAGCTTGTGGGTTGCATGGGTCCTTACTAGTATATATACTAAAACAAGACATGCCACATCAGCGGTCTTTTCCTTTCTCCCTTACCCTGATATAGCCTTTTTAATTATCCTCAAAATATCATTCCTAACACACTCTCTCCCCCTTATGTTCCCAATCACCTAAATCATTTCCTCTCCTAAAATTACTTCTAAACTATCTCCTCCTCCTAAAACATCTGCTAATTTATCTCACATACCAAATAAACCATCTAATTTTAATGTATTTTCCCCTCTCTTCATATCTCTATATCCAATTCTATCTCTATCTCTCTCCACCTTGAAAATACATGTATCTAATTTTTCATCAATGTATTAAAATATTAATTTTTAAGTTAAAACATTTTTTTGAAAACAATTTAAGCTAAAACCTAAATACTGAAATAAGATGAACAAAAAATATCTAAAATACTAATAAGAGATAGAAAAAATAGATAATACAAAAATACAAATAATAAAAGTAAAGTAAAATTTTAATAATTAATTAAAAATCTTATATAATTATAAATAATATTTAAAATTGTTATTATAAAATCTCTTTCTCCATGTGACACTTTGGGTCCCATGCATCACTACTTGTTATTGATTTTGAAATTTGACAAATATTATAAGAAGAAGATGGCTCAAGAAAATATAAATTTGTAGTTACAAATTTGAATAAGTCTTGATTGATCCGGTTTGATTGAGTCAAATCCAACCTGTTTGTTGGCATTCCTATATTAGAGGTGCAACTTGGGTGGGTTGGCTCTGGTTGAAGGTCAACCCTAGCCCAACCTTAAAGGCACAAAACTTAGGTTCAGGCTTGGCCCAACTTGAGTATCAACTCGGGTCCAATCTTGGGCTTAACCAAACACAATTTGAGCAGGACTTGAGCTCAAGCTAGGTTGGGTTAGGTTAGTTGAGTTTGGGCGGGTTGGTTGGGTTTGAAATAATTTGTTTATATATTTTTATATAGGCATCTTTTTATTGGGTTTTATGGCCTAATATAAAAGTAGAATTGATTGAAAACATGTATAAATTTCATTCAGAAATGTACATATACATATTTTATAGGACAAATTTCTTAGACTACCCTAGAGTAGAATTGATTGAAAACATGTATAAATTTCATTCAGAAATGTACATATACATATTTTATAGGACAAATTTCTTAAACTACCCTTATGGTTTAGCTAATTGACTAACTCTATCCTTACTATTTCGTGGTGTGCGCGATGTCGAAGCTTTATGTGATGACTCTTGGTTCCTTCTTCAGAGATCAAGTTACATCTACTCTGGTCTTGATTGCATCATGGTTAATACCATGTTTTGAAGTCTTAATGCACGTTGAAGTCTCGTTGCAATTAGGGCCTTTCTCTTTGCAATCATTCTCTTCATCCTAACTTTGGGAACTTTCATAATTGCTAGCACCCAATTTTTGCTCGATTCCTTCACCTTATCTCTTTTATACTATCTTTTGAAACCCTAAAACTTGTAAGCACATAACAAGAAAATTAATATGAGACTTGTCGAAACCCAAAATTCCCTCTTATTTTTTTTTTCTTTTTGACACAATTCTCATGTCAAATGCCCAACTAAACTACACTAATAAATTTAACCATTGATTAACAAGAGCATTGAGATTAACATCTGACATTATGGATTTAGTACCCTCAATCAAACATGGTCCCAAGACTTAGGAAACTAAAACTTAGTTGCATGTTGAATTTCATGATCAAACTCTAAAGACCCATGCTCATCATACCAACTTGCTTCATAAAAATATCATTAAGAAACTAATAATTAACAATAAATAGTTAATCATTAATTAACTAACTAACTAATGGATACATACATGATTATTCTATTATTAACAATTTATTAAAATAAATTAATAAATAAACTAAAAAGTAATTAAAGAATGAAAAATAATATAATAATTTATTTATGATTAATATTAAATATTAAAATTATTAATGTATTCAAACATATAAATAAAATATAAACTAATAAAATTTCAAATATTAATTAATGATGATAATTAATTAGCTAAATAATTAAAGAATAACTAAATAATGATTTTATTATTACACTAATGAATGATTAAATAAAAGAAATAAATGTTAAAATTTTCAAATAATTAAAAATAAAATAAATAAATTCATAGTCAATATTAATAAAATAAGTTTTAAAATATTAATTCTTCATTAATAATTAATTTATAATAAAGTTTATTTCCTAATCACTTAATTAATATTTTTTTAGGGTTGATTTTCCATTATTTTCATTCACTTTTACAACAAAACATATGGGGCTGGGTTATCTGGGAAAAACCAAACGCCGTTGCCGGGGATCGAACCCGGGTCGCCCGCGTGACAGGCGGGAATACCCACCACTATACTACAACGACTCGAGCGATCAACACTTGGGTGGGCTTACAAATCAAACAGCTTCCTTATTAATCGTAGGATCACCATTAATAATGAGGTGAATGCTAGCGCTACAGGAAGTCTCAAGTCTGTCCCTCTCCTTTTCGAGTTGTCGGGCCTGGTGTGGGTGGGTGTTTACACATTAACCAGATCCATTTATCTCTGATTCTCTGTTGTACATTGGAATGCGAAGCCAAACAGCCATATCTTTCTCTATCCATTGCTCTCGTGTATGTAAAAGGATTCTCATTTCAAAACAGTATTGTCAATTAGTTGGTTCGGTATGGCATCAGCCCGTTTACATCCCACCTCACTCCAACACAAATCCAACCCAACTCGGTAAAAGACCCTTATTTCTAAAGTTCATATTTACAAATTTATGTATAAACTTTTTACGATGTTTATAGGATTTAAAGTTTGCCAACCGGATTCAAGCTCTAAATTAAAATTGATTTGATTTTATTTCAAATATCAAGAGGGACTAAACCTCGAATCTTATTTTCCTTCCAAACTCCACTTTCTTTATCAATGAATTCACTTACGAGGTCATTTTCTAAACAACCCTGAGAACGGGTAGGAGATTCTTCTAATAAGGAAAACCTGCCAACCCAATAATTATTCATCCAGAATTTGATAGGCTCCCCATAATGAACTGCAACATCATAAAGGTCACAGAGTTCAAGAGAGTTAATCTCCTTGCAAATGACACAGTATTTTTCTTCAAATTGAATAGGGATCTTTAGGATCCGAGCTAAGATTTTGTAAAAACTAGTAAGAATATTCTTAGAAAATTGAATGGTTGACTTGTTAAAATTTGGGCTTTGACCGCGCTAGCATACTCAGAAAGAATTTCTTTAATCCCCAATCCTATAATAATTAACAACGTTTTAAAAAATGACCCAGAAACGGAACCTTCTGACCACCGGTTTCTATATTAACGGTCCAACTGTCTGGTTCGAACAGACAACCTGTTTTGACAAATAAATTAAAAAAAATAAAAAATGGTCAAAACCGTTGAACGGGTTGACCGCCTGAGTCAACAGGTTATTGAATTTTCAATGGTTTTTGGCCAAAAATCAGGTTTGGGGTAAAACAAAACCAGTTGCTTAGACGGTTTTCGGGCTGAATGGTCCAACCATCCGGGTCAATGGCAATTTGAAAACATTGATAATTAATTGTGGGCTCAGAAAAAATAATACAATTATCAGCAAATTTGAGAATAGGAATTTTAGGGCAATCTTTAGAAACTCTACACCTAATTGGGTTCTCAATTAACTCTACTTCTTTCCCAAGTTTTCTAATTAAGGCCTCAACACACAAAACAAAAATGTAAGGAGAGAGAGGATCACGTTATCTTATAGCACTAGTAGGGATGAAATCTCTAGAAGGAGACCCATTTATCAAAATCTGATAAGAAATTGTTTTGATGCATTCCATGACCCACCCAATCCACTTTTCGTGAAAACCAAATTTCCTTAAAACTTCTTCAATTAAGTTCCATTCCAGCCTATTATAGGCTTTCTCCATGTCAATTTTACAAACCATGGTTTCCTTTCTCCCTTATTTCTTTTGTCATAGAATGGAACATCTCATGAACAATTAAAATATATATTATTATTTATTCATCTGTTTGAAACAAAAGGCATTTTAGAATGGAGAAATAATATTTTCATGTATTTGATCTATATTCACTATTTCTGGATTTTCAATTTTTAGGACTAATGTAATAAAAAATTTATTTAGAATGGGGCACAATTTCCCGGCATGAAAGAAAGTATTAGCTGTCCCACAAAAATTCTCTTTAACAATGTTCCAAAATTTCTTAAAGAAAATAGCATTAAGACCATCCTGATGCTTTTGGATATCTAATGGACTGAAGGACATCGTAAATTTCTCTATCCGTAATGTCCCTAATGATTCTTTCATGTTGCTTTTCAGATATACTCATGTTAATTTCCTTGATGAAGTTATAAACCACATTAGTCCCTTCACTTTTAAATCTTTCCTCAAATTCTTCACAAAAATAATTTGCAATTTGCAAGTAATCTTTGATTCTCTCTCCATCTCTATTGATAATACAAGTAATTTTATTTCTCGCTTTCCAAACCATAGTTTGTAACTTGGAAGAACTTATTATTTCAATCCCTAAGTTTAATCCAATCGATTCTGGACTTCTAAGTCCAATAATCCTCATCCCTCATAAGGATGCTATTCAATTGTTTATGTAGGGCCATTTCTAAATTATTCAAGGCGTTGTCATTTCCATCATTAACCAACCTCATTTGCACTTTTCTAAAGCACTTAGAATTTCTTGTTTTTCTTGAAGATATTACCAAAATGCACTTTATTCCAATTCTTAAGACTGGTCACTAAATTATTTCTTGTTTTAATAAATTCCATAGCTCTCGAACCACTAGCCTCAATTCTCCAAGCCTAGTCCACCAGATCATTTAATTTTGATCGAGGCACCACATTGCCTCAAACCTAAAAGGTTTCAACCCATAATTTTGCTAACAATTAGTAATTAGCAACCGGGGAGAGTGATCCAAAGCCATAAAGGGGAGGTTTTTGGCATTAGGAAAAAGGATTCTCCGATCCTCATTTAGCCGGGGCCCAATACAAACTCTCCCACGTCGTTGATTTATTTTTCTAAGTAAATGGATTTCCTTTCGTTTCAATTTCCATTAGCTCACAATCAAAAAGAAGTTCATTACATTCTCTTTACTGGTTGGGTCTTATTTCTCTACCTCATTTCCTATTTTCACTAGCCTATAAGAAATTAAACTCTCCTATAAGCATCCAAGAGCCATCTGAGCTTCCAGCTACTTTCCTAATCCAATTCCACACAATTTTTTGTTTAGTTTTGTTAGGAAGCACATAGATAAAGGTGCAATTCCATGAGCAGTTAGAAGTAGCATCTTTAATGTTGACATGAACGATTTTATTTGATGAGGGAAGATTTAGCCCTCTACTAACATCATGACACATGGCATCTCAAAACAACTAGGTGATACCCATAACCACCTAGGCGATAACTTGCCTTAGCCAAAATGATGGAGTCCCAGCTAGCGACCTGGCACTGTTGCTGACCTGCCTCAAGTGCCGACCTGGCAACTTGCCTCTGGCGCTGACCTGTCGATCTGCCTCTGGTGCCGACCTGGCAAGCTGCCTTTAGCGCAGACCTGACAACCTGCCCCTATTGCCGACTTGGCGACCTGCCTCTAGTACCGACCTGGTGACCTACCCCTATTTCCGACTTGGCGACTTGCCTCCATCGTCAACTTGGCGACCAACGAGACGTGCTCGCCGTCGATTTCTACATGCATCCCATCACTCCCGGGTCTCTCGGAAGTCAGCTCTCACACCGAATGTTTTGGGAGAAACCGAGTAAGGCACAAAGATTGGTCTCCGTGCACGACTAGCTCCGAGGACTTCGGAGCAATTAGGCACGTCCTCCTAGAGATCCCGAACGTGTTGCATGATGCTCACGTCAAACAATGCCTATATAAAGGCCTTACCTCCAACCCCAGGGGGGTAGATGCACAATTTAGTTCTCGCAACTCTCCAACTCTCTCACATTTAGCTATCTTAAAATCTTTGATTCGCTAACTTAATCATCGGAGTGCCCACCCCGAGTAAAGCAACCTGGGCACTCTAACACTATGTCCTTGCAGGTCGTATCAGAGCCACCTCTCCAACTCATCACCATTCAACTAGGCAACAGAGCCATCTCTCCAATTCGTCACCACTCAGTTAGGCGTCAGAGCCACCTTCCACGTAGGAATCATTCAGCTAGGCATCCAAGGTACATTCTAAATATGAATTATTCAGTCAGACATCCGAAACACCTGCTAGCGAGGGAGTTGCCAAAATCGCATCATCACTATCAATATACAAAAATAACATGGAGATTACATGAATTTTTGTTCCATAAAACCCATAATCTCCCTAAAAAACCTACAAAATCCACAATTTCAAAATTATCAAAACAAAAAGATTTGACAATCTACCTAACCCGATATGGCTTAAGTCTTGTTTCCATTAAAAAGCAAATATCAACTTTATGAACTTTGACCAACTCCATGACTTGTCTTTGGAAGCAAGCTCTCCCTACCCCACGAACATTCCAACTAAGTATCTACATTGTTAATGGCTGAATTGCTTGGACCTTATTTGTCTCCTTCCAGTTTGGCAATTTCTTAGTTCAGCGTCTCCATGTAAAATAGATTCTTTCCTTCATTCTCCTTAGCGGGCTCCTCCCCATTAATCAGATGTTGGTTGTTCCAATCCTTCGTCACATCATCATCTTCTCCATCATCTCCCTCTGAATTTTCTTCTACACCATCTCATATCAACTTGATGGAGTAATCATTTCCATCTTCCAATTTGTTATCCTGCAGATCAAAAGAACTAGTAACATGATATGGACACCTGCCAGCCCATCAGCCCAACCCACATTCAAGCCCCATGCAGAGATCTATGCTTGAAGCAGCACGTGAAGTCCATACAGTAGCCGATTGGGTTGCATCTTATCATATTAATATACAATAAAATATATCCTAGTAAATAATTGTATGCGTGAGCTGTATGACAAATGAGACCGTTGTAACGACCAGTGTAGCGGGCACTATTAAAGGCCTGGCTCACCTCATTATGGATATGAATAGAAAATATTCCCTTCTTCAATTGTCTTTCTTCCTATTGAGCAGTGAACGTTCACCATAGCTCAGGACGCAAACCGAACTCTTCTCGCCGTCGGGAAGAGTTTGATATCAATCTGGTATCAGAGCGCCAGATTCTGGACGACGGAATGGACAGATTGGAACAAAGGGTTGTGGGCACTGAACGTCGGTTAGACACTATTAATTTCGTTCAGCTGCAACGACTTTCTTCTCAGGAGGGATCCAGTCGACAGGTCCCCGCCAACACACCGCCTGTAGATGAGGGCTCCCAAGGGATTGGGAAAGGTAGCTACCAAAGTGGATATCCCTCATTTCTCAGGAAGCAACCTCGATGGGTGGATTCTGTTGGTCTCCTGTAAATACCTGAAATTACAAACCCAGGGCACCGCTTCCTTCTTCTAACAGTTTGTCTCCTGTAATTACAGGTAATCAGAAAATACCTGAAATAAAAAAATCTTACACCATCGGAAGTTAAAGATAGGAGAGCCCGAGGACTTTGCTATAGTTGTGATGATGTGTGGCACTCTCAGCACAAATGCAAAGCTCAAAAACTTTTGTGGATTATAGGACCAGAGGAAGCACAACAAGAGTCCAAGGAAGTCGATTCAGAGGAAAGCCCCAACGCAGAGGATACTGTGGCTGTTCCTGAAATTTTGCTTACATGCAATCACCGGGGGAAATTCTTCTCAATCCATGCGGCTATCGGGGACGTTGTTGCATCATCCCTTAGTGATTTTAGTGGACAGTGGGTCATCCCAAAATTTTTTGGACTCGAAATGGGCTGAGAAGGCTAGACTCCCACCCTCTTTAGACCAATTTTTTGAGGTGATGGTGGCTAGTGGTGAAAAACTTAAGGGATTTGGGAAATGTCTTGGGGTTCCCATTCAAGTCCAATGAGTGAAAATACTGGCCGGTTTCTTTTTGCTACCTCTACCGGGGTATGATGCCATACTGGGTATGTAGTGGTTCAAAACCTTGGGCCCAGTCTTTTGGGACTTCAATGCATCATGGCTCCGATTTACGGACTGTGAGGGCACCCATGAACTAAAGGGGTTGAAGTCTCCAAGTCCCAAATTATTAGAACCGGGCCCAGCTTCTAAGGCTATGGTTAAGGCCCATGAGGTATTTCTGGTGCAATGGGTTTCTCCAGAGCAAGGTGAACCTACATCACATGCCCATCCCTTGATTCAATCAACGTTACAGAAGTTTTCAGAGGTGTTTAAGGACCCTGTGGGCCTACCTCCTGTAAGAGCCCATGATCATGCTATTAAATTGATAGAAGGTGCAAAGCCCATTAATATGCGGCCATACAAATACCCCCATTACCAGAAAAAAGAAATTGAGGTATTGATTAAGGAGATGCTAAACTCAGGCATCGTCAGACCCAGTAATAGTCCTTTTTCAGCCCTTATGCTGCTGGTACGTAAGAAGGATGGGGGTGGAGATTATGCATTGATTACAGAGGATTAAATGCAGTAATCGTTCGGGATTGTTTCCCATGCCTGTGATCGATGAATTACTGGATCAGTTATATGGGGCCAAGGTTTTTTTCCAAATTGGACCTTAGGCCAGGGTATCACCAAATTAGGATCAAGGAAGGAGACATTGCCAAGACAACATTCTGCACACATCAGGGCCATTACGAATTTCTCATAATGCCCTTTGGGCTCACAAACGCCCCGTCAACATTTTAAGCCTTAATGAATGAAATTTTCAAGGAATGTTTATGACAATTTGTTCTAGTATTTTTTGACGATAGATTGGTGTACAGCAAATCCTTTGAGGCCCACTTGGAACATCTACAGGTTGAATTGGATACCCTCCAACAACATCAACTATACACCAAATTGAGCAAATGTCAGTTTGCAGTGGACAAGGTGGGGTATTTAGGCCACATAGTTTCAGCTTCAGGAGTGGAGATGGACCTAGAAAGGTAAAGAACATTACTGATTGACCTCAACCCAAGTCCATTAAAGCTTTACGAGGGTTCTTGAGCCCAAACTTTGACCCGGCTCCTGAAGAAAGGGGAGTGGAAGTGGAATGAAGAAGCACACCAAGCATTTGAACAACTTAAGAATGCCATGGTGACAGCCCCGGTACTAGCTCTCCCAAATTTCTCAGAAAAGTTTACAGTGGAAAGTGACGCGAGTGCCTCGGTTATTGGTGCCGTTCTTACCCAACAAAATAGGCCCATAGCCTATTTTATCAAGGCATTGCAAGGGAAGAATTTGGCTCTGTCAATGTATGACGAGGAACTGCTAGTTGTTGTATCTACAGTCCTCGAGTGGCATCATTACCTCATGGGAGACAAATTTCGAATCCTAACTGACCATCGAAGTTTGGGCTTCATTCTCCAACAGAGACTGCATACACCAACTCAGCAAAGATTGATAGCTAAACTAATGGGGTATCATTATGAAATTTGCACAAGAAAAGGGAAAGATAATGTGGTGGCTGATGCCTTATCACGCCAAAATGAAGGAGAACTACTTGTTATATCTGTTCCAGTTCCAAATTGGATAGAGGAAATTAAGAAAGAGACGGAGATTGACTTGTACTTACAGTCAATTGTTGTGGGCTTGCAACCAGGAACTTCGGCCCATTACCAATTTAAACGAGGATTACTGTGGAAGGATGGCTGGCAGAATAGTTTTGAGCCCAAACTCTCCTATCAAGCAAAAGATATTTGGAGAAGTTCACGCGTCTCCTTCAGGGGGTCATTCTGGATTTCAAAACACGATGCACAGATTGAAACGGTTCTGCTATTGGAAGGGCTATATCGGAGGGATGTCAATAAGTGGGTGCAACAATGTGACACTTGCAAACGGAATAAATCTGAGAATGTGAAAACTCCTGGGTTGTTGCAGCCATTCCCAATACCCAATCGGATCTGGTCTGATATTGCCATGGACTTCATTGAGGGTCTACCACTCTCCCTCAGGAAATCTGTTATTTTTGTGGTGGTTGACAGATTGCCCAAATATGGACATTTCTTCTCCATAGCTCATCCATGTACAACATTAGACATTGCCAAGTTGTTTCTTGATGGTGTTTTTAAACTTCATGGCATGCCAACCTCTATAGTAAGTGATCAGGATGTAGCTTTCACCAGCCAGTTTTGGAAGGAGCTCTGGGACTTACAAGGTACTCAACTTTGCATGAGCTCAACATACCACCCACAAACAGATGGCCAATCTGAGGTACTCAACAGAACCTTAGAAACTTATTTACATTGCTTTGGTAGGTCCTATCCACATAGCTGGGCCAAGTGGTTGACCTTAGCTGAGTGGTGGTACAACACCACCCATCACTCGGCAGCCGGGTTTACCCCCTTCCAAATTGTTTACGGCATTCCCCTACCCACACCAGTTTCTTATATATCGGGAACTGCTAGAGTGCAAGCTATTGAGGATCAACTTTTGGAATGAGATAAGATCTTGGCCCAACTTAAAGACAATCTAGTCCACGCTCAGAACAGAATGAAGGTAATGGCAGATAAAATGCGCTCGGAGAGGGTGTTTGAAGAAGGAGACTGGGTTTATTTATGGCTACAGCCATATAGGCAGAGCAGCTTGGCTTTGCACAAATCTCAAAAACTGGCAGCCCGTTATTATGGGCCATTCAAGGTGCTACAAAAGATAGGATCGGCAGCCTACAAATTAGAGCAACCAGAAAATTGCAGATTGCACCCTGTGATCCATGTCTCTTACCTTAAGAAGAAGTTGGGGGATGATCACCATGCTAGTCCTACCTTGCCCTCCCTTCACAGTGACGGCACCCTCCAACCATTCCCAGTAGCCATTCTTGAGAGGCGGAAGGTAAAGAAGGGGAACATAGCTGGTGTTGAAATGCTTATCCATTAGGAAGGTACCCCCATTTCGGATGTCACATGGGAAGATTGGGAAGAGTTACAAAAAGAAATTTCCGGGAGTAAGCCTCGAGGACAAGGCTTTAATTAAGGCGGGGTGGAGTGATACGGACACCTGCCAGCCCATCAGCCCAGCCCACATTCAAGCCCCATGCAGAGATCTATGCTTGAAGCAGCACGTGAAGTCCATGCAGTAGCATCACTGATTGGGTTGCATCTTATCATTGTATGCGTGAGCTGTATGACAGCTGAGACCGTGGTAACGACCGGTGTCAACGGGGCACTATTAAAGGCCTGGCTCACCTCATTATGGATATAAATTGTCCTTCTTCCTCTTGAGCGGTGAACGTTCACCATAGCTCGGGGACGCAAACCGAACTCTTCTCGCCGTCGGGAAGAGTTTGATATCATAATAACTGAAGAAACATTGAGTAAACTTTCTTTGCCAATATCAGTACAAATACTGGGCGAGATATCACTCACTTGCTTTTCTTCTACTTGTTTATTATTTTCTTTGTATCCATTTCGGTTGAGCCAAGGTTTGTTTCGAAGGTTCAATGGAAGCATGTCCCACATTAACGAACCTAGTTCTGCACATCTCTCTCACCATCCCGACTCTGAAATTTTTAACTTGGGACCATTGGTCCTTCTTAGTAACCCAGTGTCTTTCTTTACATTTGTCAACATGTTTTGGTGCTTTGAGATCTTGGGCTAAAGAAAGCCTTCTATTTTGAACTAAAGTTCGTCCCTCATTGGCGTTGTTTCTCCTGTTCTCTGGGCAATCATGATATTTGTGCCCTCTCCATCCACAGTTTATGCATAAGCCGAAAATAATCTCATAGAAAACCTTGATATGGTATTGGACACCCCTTGACGTAAGAGGGATATCCAAAATAAAGGGTTTAGTGTCATCGTCAAGCTTTAAGACCATCCCCACATCCCTCAGAGTTAGTTCTAAGTCATCCCGATTCCAGCATTCAATAGGGAGTCCAGGATCATAATCCATAGATCTACCAATTCAAGTTTCTCCCTTAGAGGGTTAAAGCCAGGTTTCCATGGAACTAGGACTAAGACTTGTCATTAATCATCCAAGGACCATTCTTAATAATCTTCTCATAATCCAATCTAGAAGAGAATGAAATAAGAAAATAATCATACCGATCGATTTTTTGAATGTCTGTCTTAGTTTCAACTTTCCATTCGCTTGCCTTTCCGATGATGGCTGACAAGGGTTCTGCCTCTCCTAAGACCTTCGAATAGAGACAAAAAGCCCAACAGTTATCAGAAGATTTCTGGGCCTTCCCATTATTCTGTAGTTCCTTATCTTTCTGAAACTCTCCAGCAAAGGATCTCCTTCCCTTACTGGCCGGATTCACCAACTTCAAACTTGGACCTCATGTTGTATTCACAGGCTTCACCTTGAAATCAGGCTATAAATTAAAATGTGGAGCTGGCTACCTTTGGATGAACCCTCTGAATTGGAGTTCAGAAATATGGAACACAAAAAGTCCTCCAAAGTTATAGGTGTTCATGTACCTCCTCTTAAATAATAAACTTCCATTAATGGGCTTCCTAACAAGGAGAGGACTTAATATCGATGGTGATTATAGTAGGTCTGTGGATCCACTGAAGACATCCAACATATTTTCTTTGATTATTTATCCTCAAAACTAATTTGGGAAATGTTAAGTCTTAACGTTGCTAGCTTAAATGGGGCTAATCTGGATATAAAGGAGTGGTGGACTAAAATCTATAAAAAAGATCTGATTGAGCGGACTCAGCTGAAGGAAAAATTTGTGCTTATCCTTTGGAACATATGGAAGAATAGGAATAAAAAAATGTTAGCAATAAAGAGGACCCCTCAAATTATTCTAGATAAGGCTTTTAAGTAATTCGATGAGTATTGGATTCATAATGAGAAGCCAAATAGTAGCAGAGATATGAAGAAAATGAATATGATTCCCCGAGTCTGGGTGAAATTAAAATTAACTTCAACTTTTCTTGCACTAGGAATGGTACTTGTTCTGTTGCTGCTATTGCAAGAAACCAATTCGGCAAGGTTTTAGACTATAAAGTGTTGGAGAAAATGGGATCATTGTAACTTTGGAGGAGAAGCTTTGAGGCGCATCTGAAGACACTGTCTTTAGAACGTTATTTGTCTCCACTCAATTTTACTGAGTTTGCTGTTGGGTTACAGGCAAATTCGTTCCCAGGATACAACATAGCCTTGAGCGAGAATCTGCAACCAGCAAAGTTGAAGAGTCTCCAAAGAAACCTTCAGTGAGACTGTAGCAGACTGAACTGAGAGAGAGAGAGAGAGAGAGTGAGTGAATTTCGAAATTGTGTTTTGGAGTCTGATTCATGCTCCTTAAATAATTTGTGAAGATGTATAAAGAAAATGTAGGTGCTGGTTTAGAGAAGGCACATTGAACAGTCACAATTTCAAACATTGTGACTATTTTAAAAAGTAGTTAACAGTTAGTGATTGTTAACTTTGAATTGTGCCTCTTGATCACACCCGATCGAATCATGACCGTTGATCTCATCAACGGTGATCAATGGTCAGCAACGCACCAAAACCAAAACCACCCATCGCGAGCCACACAAAGTGCGCCTCATTGCGCCGCGCACACCCGTGCACCCGTGTTGCGTGGTATTGAATCCCCATACTCTCCTCTACTAATTCTAATGAGTGTAAATCAGCTCCAATTGAAATACTGAAAACAAAACTTGTAATTTTTCAATGTGTGACAAGTTTAAAAATGGGTTTTGTAAGAGAAAAACTGATTTTTCAATCAAATGTGCAGGTGCAATTTCTCATGTAATTGACCAATCAAAACCCATTGGATTTAATCTCTTAAGAGATTAAAATCCAACATAAAGGATATATGTTAGGTAATTCATTCAGTAGAGGCTCGGGCGGCGTGGGAAGTACACAATTTGGCCACGAACTTCAAGGATTGTACAATCATTACCGAAGGGGATTCAAAGCTCGTTATAAGCTATCTCAAAGGTCTGATTCCTCCTGCTTGGAATATAAGGAACATTATCTCAGACTGCTTGCAGATGAAGGAGAAGCTAGAAGGTAGAGTTTGCTACAAACATGTGTATTGGGAGGGGATCCAAGCAACTAGTGGTGTCGTTTCTCTCAACCTTTGTATCCTTTCTAGTGATTAGCTTCTATTTGTTTTGGAGACTTTGTTGAATGTGCTACCCCTCGTCTTGTGTAGCATCTTTTGCCAACTAGTTTTATTGTAGATAGAGGATATATAATCTAAGGGTGATCATGGGCTAAATCGGGCTTTGCATCTATGATAAGGGTTATAGTCTAAGCCTGGGCCCGAAGATTTCAACCATTAGGCAATAGTCAGAACCACCAGCTTAGATTCATTTGTCATTTTCTACAAAATATTACTTCCAAGTAGCTCCTATTTCAACTAAAGCATGAAATTATTGAACCAATTGATCAACAATACGCCTTTGGTTTTCCTTTTTTTTTTATATATTTATGTTTGTTAGCAAAGAACAATCTTTCTTATATATATATATTAAAAGGGTATGGGTGCTCTCTGGAAATGAAATCTACTCGTGCGAGTAGATCCCACGTGTGAGCACCCATTTCTAGTAATTAATTACTAATTAATTATCAATTAATTACAGTAATTAATAGTGTAATAACATGCACCCATTTTCAGTAATTAATTACTAATTAATTATTAATTAATAACAATAATTATTAATTAATTACAGTAATTAATTACTGCAATAATATAATTACTGTAATAATAATTACTGATTATTACAGTAACTTAATAAATATATAATTAGTGATTATAATTAATAATTACTGTTATTATAAAGATTGCTAGTAAATAGATATTTACTTAAATTTTACTTTAGTTACTAATTACAGTAATTAATTACTGATTATTACAGTAATTTAATAAATATATAATTAGTGATTATAATTAATAATTATTGTTATTATAAATATTATTAATAAATAGATATTACTTAAACCTTACTTTAAATTAAAACTATAAATACTGTTAATAAATATAGTAATTATTGTTATATTTAAAATAATTAAAAGTATTGTTATTGATTATTTAATAAAACATTATAATTATTGACTATTACTTATAAATACTGATAATTTAATTTAACTTTGGTAATTATTAGTTTAATGAATATTGTTAATAAATCCTATTTATAAATTTAATAATTACTATTATATTAAAAATAACTAAATAATATTATTAAAACTATCATTAATGATTATTTAATTAAATAGTATAATTACTTACTATTATTGATAAATGTTAAATACGTTCTGACAACCAACGGTTCGGCCGTTTAGTTTGAACAAATGGCATGTTCTGACAACAAAAATTATAAGTAAAAAATTACGGAACCATTATGGCCACCGGTTTTCGGGTTAACGGTTTGACCAACCGGTTTGAACGGACAGTCCATTTTAACAACAAAAATTATAGGCAAAAAATTGAGTTTGTGAGGTTCATTAAGTAGTATCATACGAGTTATGTCATTTGAGCGTGTGACTCATACGACCTGGAAACGGAACAATTCTGGCCACCAGTTTTTGGATCGACGGTTGGGTCGTTCGGTTCAAACGAATGACACGTTCTGACAACAAAAAACTATAAAAAAAATTTACGGAATCGTTTTGGCCACCGGTTTTTAGGTCAGTGGTTTGATCGTCTGGTACATGTTATGTCATTCGAGCGTTCGACTTATATGACCCTAAAATGGAACCATTTAGGCCACCAGTTTTTGGGTCGATGATTCAATCGTCCGGTTCGAACGGACGACCCGTTCTGGCAAGAAAAATTAAAAAAATAAAAAACAGCCAAAAACCATTGAATGGGTAAATGGGTTGACGATTCAACCATTCAGGTCAATGGGTCGTTGAACAATTCAATGGTTTTTGGCCAGGGACCAGGATTGGGGTAAAATGGAATTGGTTGCCTAGACAGTTTCCAATTAAAAAAATAAAAAAATGGGCGACCCATTCTCACAACAAAAATTACATGCAAAATATTGAGTGTGTGAGGTCCATTAAGCATTACCGTATGTGTTATGTCATTGGAGAGTGTGACTTATACAACCTGAAAAATAGAACTGTTCTGGCCACCGATTTTCGAGTCAACGGTTCAACTGTTCAGTTTGAACGGATGGCCCATTCTGATAATAAAAATTAAAAAAATTAAAAAGCAACCAAAAACCATTGAACGGGTCAATGGTTCGACCACCTAGGTCAATGGGTCATTAACCGATTCAACGATTTTTGGCTATGAACCAAGATTAGGATAAAATGGAATCAGATGCCTGGATGACCAATTAAAAAAATAAAAAACAGCCAAAAACAATTGAACAGATTACTTGTCAATGGTTTGACTACTTAGATCAATGGATCATTGACTGATTCAATAATTTTTGGCTAAGGACCCGATCAACGGGTCAACAAATCAACAGTTCCATTCCAGCCCCTGCGAAGCAGGGCCCTCCGCTAGTAGATTATTATAACTAGTGGGCTCTTCGATAAAAATTAAGAAAGAAATGGAAAATAAGATAAGACCTGCACCTGCACCATTAAAATTTCTTTCTCTTCTTTTCTAAACAAGTTTGACCCAACTAGCAAAACAAGCTTACCGGCATACAAAAATATGTATAGCATCATATGACCCCGTTTAAACTACTCTTGCAGAATATATATATATATATATATATATATATATATATATATATATATATATATAGTGCAAATTAATCAGGGTTGCTGTGTTAGCATCAGATGACCCCTGATTAATTTATTTATTTATTTTTTCAGGTTGGGGTTGGGGGTAGATTGAGTATCTTTTCAGCAAACAGTTCATGAACCCGATTAATTTGTTTGTCTTGGGCAACCATAGCTATACCATACTTACTAGTTACTAGCTCATTCGATAGAACATAAACACTAATTTTGGACACAATCCAAGTCTCTTGTTCTAGAATCAAGGATCTCACTAATAATTGATTTGTTCGATGCTTGTTTCATTTATCGAATCCAAGAACTATGATAACATCTGCCAAAGAGTGGGTGATTTTGAGGGTACTAATTCATCATGCCTACTAGCATCCGTGCTCCATAAAACACCATCTAAATGTGCCCATGAACATTAATCACTTACAATGTTTCATTATGCAGAAACAATAGAACCTTACAAATGGTACAAAAGCTGAGAGCAAAGTTAATTGGGTGCACACATTATGAAAGTGCTGTAATTTGGTCCTAGGTGAGGTGTATATCTTAAAATGTGTCTTCCATGAGGCACCCCATTCCTAATTTTCTGTCTTTTTTTTTTGAATATTTGCTTCTTTAATTTCACATAATTTCCTATTATCAATAAGGAAACAACACAGGCTAAATTATCTCTAACCAATAGATCAAGAAAGAGAGATTTGATTTTCTAATGTCTACCCAAGTGGCACCACTATCTACCATTTTCTCTTAAATTATCTCTAATTCCTATTTATCTTCTCCCCTACTTTGCAAGTGGAACCATTATCCCCTACTTTCTCCTAAATTATCTCTAATTCCTATTTATCCTCTCCCCCCACTTTTTATCTATCTATATCTATCTAAAGAAAGTTTGAATTAACAAATTTCAAAATTATTTAAATATTATAATGAAATTATAAAATAACTTTATAATATTTATTAAAAACACTAAAAAGAATTATAATAGATTTAATATTATTCATATTATTAATAATTTTATATTTGTACAAAATTTATCATGAAATTATGTACTTATTTAAATATTATAATAAAATTATAAAATAACTTTAAAATATTTATTAGAAACACCAAAAAATAATTATAATAGATTTAATAATATTCATATTATTAATAATTTTACATTTTTACAAAATTTATCATGAAATTATGTACTAGCAATATAAATTATAATTTTACAGACTATTCAATTTAAATGTTATTCAAATGATAAAGATTTAACATAAAAAATATTATTTAAATATTTTAATAACTAAATATCTTAAATAACGACATATTAAGAATAGCTAAATGATTACATAACAAAATATTTAACATTATGTAATAACTTTAAAATAAATAAAATTCAAATACCAAAAAATTTTAAATATTTTACATATTATTTAAATATTTATATAAGTTAATATTTAAAACAAATATACTTTAAATATTTAAAATAAAAAAATTATGTAACAAATTTAAAATTTTTCTTAAAAGTACAAAAATAATTATAATAGTTTGCATAACATTCAAATTAATACTAATTTAATATTTTACAAAATTAATAAAGAAATTATGTAATAATAGTATGAATTATAGTTTTATGGATTATTAAATTCAGTAAATAGTTAATATTTTAAAAATTTAAATAATGATATTATTTAAATAACAAAATAATATTGTAAACTAATTTCAGTTATATCAATTAATATTTATTAATAATATTTTGAAAATCTGAATCTTTATTTATTTTATATTTATATATACAAAAATTAATATTATTTTATATTTGTATATATCTATTTTGTTTATGCTATTTAATAAAAAATTGGCAATAATTGTTGGAGATTAAAATACTAGTATTTAAAATTTTAAATTTAATTTATTGTACTTATTGAATTTACTGTATATTTTTTATAAATTTATTTTTAGTAATTATTATTTTTGTTATAATTTATTGATTAACATTTATTAGAGATTAAAATATTATTTGAGATTACACTATTTATTGACTAAATTAATATATTTTTAGTATTTAGTGTATTTTTGTAATTATTGTATTTTTATTAGTTCTATATTGTGTTTTCATTATAAATTTATTTTCGATAATTATGTATTTTCACTATAGATTTTCAATAATTATTGGAGATTAAACTATTGTTATTTATTAGATATTAAAATATTAATTTAGCTGAAATTAGGACTATTCACTGGTTGAATTTGTTTGGTTGCAAGTTGTTTGGCAAAATAAATCAAAATGGTCAGGTTGGAGAGTTGGTTACCAAAAAACTAACTAACCATTAATGAAAACTAGCCAACTTGGGTTGTAATGGTTTGGGCCAATTTATAGTCTCATTGGTTGTTCAAAAGATTTAAAATTAAATATTAAACATAAAATTTAAATAATTATAGTGGTATTTTAAAAAATAGATTAAAAAATTAAATTTATGATATAAAATATTTTAGACTAAGGAATATGTGAGTTTTCCCACTTTCCCTATTAAAAAATATATTTAAGATATGAAATATATATACCTAACATGGGCCCCACATACATTTTCCAAGGTGGGCTCCATGTACCATTGGTAGGTCCCACTTACACATTCAAATAGCTTTTTTTGTGAAAATATAACCCATTTTCTCCCAAACGTGTGTATCGTGCCACACATTCGAAGACGTCGAGAGGGACTAAAAGATAATAAAATCTTCATTTGAACCTTTTTGAAAAAGCCTAAATTCGGGCTATTGGTGTCTTTTATGAGCTTGAGCTTTTTCCCAATAGATCTTTCTATTGTCAAACAAGAAAAGCCCAAAATTTAGACTTCCGAGTTTCTAAACAGTTTGAAACCCACACTGAAAGACTTACCAAACACAAAATCTTTAAAGTCAAGTTTCCAGAAATTCAATGCATCTTTTCATCTACTAAGCTATTGAAAAATCTATTTAGAAAGACTTGTCAAACAGCCTCTAATATTTTATCACTTTATGAGCCCACCAAGTAGATAGACTTAGGGTGAATAATTCAATTAATTGAATTTGACAATATTTGCTAGCTTTCCTCATTTCTTAACGAAAATTCTATTTATGTGAAAAGAAAATCTTGGACAATAGAAAAATCAGAACATCAATCAATAACTTATCATTGACTATAATCACAAGAAATCATGTCATCACCATGTGAAGACAAAAATAGGATTTGTGAGAAGAAGCCATCCTAATCAAGAAGAGATCCACCAAGGTAGATGAGATACTAGCAGAGATACCCGTGCTGACCACAGGCTTGTGTGTTTGTATTTTTTTTTTTATTTTTTTTGGAAGTGTGTTGTTTGGTTTTGCTTAGTGTTAATTGATATAATTACAATTAATTGAGAAATTTAATTTAATATACGGGATTTTGAGAGATATTAATTGTATTTGTTTTATATTGTCATATGTATCATTACAGGTAGATCGAGAGAGAGAAAGAGATTTTAATTTGGTACATAAGAGCGGTTTGAATTCTATTTGTTGAGCTTGTGGATCTGCTGATTATTCGATTACTAATTTTTCTTTATTGCTTTTTCCTTCATCTTTGATTAGCTGTGTACCTGAATAAGATGAAATATAAAATAATTATTAAATTAATTTAGGTAGTATTTCAAATTATGAAGTTATTGAATATATATGATGCTAAAAATACATGTGTGTTTAGAGTTTTTACCTTTTGTAGCTTCATTGTTATTGCTATCAGATTTGATAGTTGCAATTTCTGTAAGTAGCCTTATTGATTCTTGAGCCCAATTCACATCAAAAATTGAGATAATTGTAGGCATGATTTGTCGAGGAGGTTCAGTTAGTAAGATGTGGTACTTCTATAAGCAAGACTGTATTAAACGTGACAGCTCTTCATATTCATCCTCTTGTAATAAATTTTTGGTTGTATATATGAAGATATTATTATAATAATGTTATTGATGTAAAAATGTTGTTATTCTTCGAACAAAGAATTTCACTAGACATACCTTATAGAGTATTTGTTTTCATTCTGATATAGCCATTCCCATGATATTTTCATCTTGCTTGTCAAATACAATGAAGTTTTGAGTTGTTGTTGGATCCTAACAAGTGATGGATATTTTGTACCTGCAATTAAACATAGTTGTTAGTGTGACATAATTTAGATATATTAAGAAGATAGTTTGTTTTTCAAAATTTACCTAGTGATTGAGTTGATGTTTTCCTGTTGACAGTTTGGACGATTGACTGTAATTTCAATAATTATAGTATTTTAATTAATAGTATTTATTAATTAATGGGTTGCCTCCCAACCAACGCTAAGTTTAACGTCTTTAGTCAGACACATTCACGCACTATTCCCATCTATACTCCCCGACTCACATTCTTCTTCTGATAAACATGGTTCAGATTGGACTAACCACAGGGTAGGCAGGCCATCTAAAAGATCATCCACTATATCCACCTTACACTTATCTTCCCCTAGGTTTGGATACTTAGAGGCACTAAAATAAACAAAAGGAAAATATACTGCAAGAAATAAATAAAATAAAATAAATAATTTTTTTGGTTTTTTTCTTAATCTAAAATAAAAGAAAAACACAAACCCAATAAAACAAAAAAAAATCGAACAAGAAATTAAAATAAAGAAAAAAATTGATCTAGGAACAAAACTGAAGAAAAATAATACTAAAAAAAATAAATAAATTGGGTCTAGAAAAAAATAATTAAAAATTCAAAAATAACTACTCTATAGAAACAAGAGTTTGAAAATAAAAATAAGAAAATTAAAAATAAAATGGAATGACTACACTTGAAACACAATCCAATTTCTCTTCTTTTCTCTTCCGTCCTAAAGTCCCGCAACGCTCCGGTACCCACCTTTTGCTATTCAGTCCAATAAAATCAATGAGAAATAAGAACTAAACTAAGATAACGGGTCAAGTAATAAAACGAAAAAGAAAAAATAATGAAATAGATCCGAAAAAGGTAATTAAAATATTTTCTTCGTGCTTCCCTAGCAACGACGCCAAAAACTTGGTGAGTCTAGAAACACATCGTTAAACACTTCGGAACACCAGTTTAAACATTTATAATTTTATTCTGATTCTCAAACAACTATTAACACAGTAAAGTGATGAGAACGGGTCATATCCACAGGGAAATAAGGGAAAAATAATTACGTACTTAGATCTGGGAGAGAGAACACAATGGGGAATCGCTGACCTGGGCAATCGAACCATCAAACCATCAAACCATTTATTTGGTTAGCGAATCGCTAACCTGGGCAATCGAACCATCAAACCAGATAATGGTATTTGGCCATTTCTTTGTATTTCTAATTTTTTTATTTTTTTTGTTAGAGCAAGTCGTTCGTTCAAACTGGATAGTCAAACCGTTCGACTCAAGAACTGCGCCCAGAACAGTTCCTTATCCGATCTGATTTTAAAAACCTTGGACGAAGAGTGGGTGCCTTGCCTTGAGCACACTTGACATTGGGAATAGGGTGGGGAAAATTCAAGGATTTCAAATCATCGATTGCACAGGTCCGCTAGTATTTAATATATGAAATAACTAAGAAAAAAAAGAGGAATACTAATATTGTTCCAAGTGAGGTTATCTCACCATCACTTTAATGTGTTAATGTAAGTGGCATAACTATTCAAAAAGAAAAAAAAACCTGCATCATAAGTTACAACATAGCGACATGAATACATGTGAAAGCCATGCCGAGAGTATATTTGCTTCCATACTCAATAGAGTATGATTAAGATAGTGTATGGTGCACCTTTTTGGCATATCTTTTGATCTATGGGAAGCTTAAATGACCAAAAAAAATTCTTTTTCTATTGTGTAGTCTCAAAGATCCAAAGATAATCGCGTGAGAAAGACCAAAAAAGTTGAAAATCAACATGCGTTTTTGGTCTGCTGAAAAATAACCTTTTCAGCTACTTTTAATAGCGGTAGATTATATAAACTAAACAGTTTTGGTGCCTGTTTAGCAAGCTTTTTTCAAAAGATCTGTTACAAGATCTCATAGTTAAAAGACAGGTAACCTTTTGCAAATAAATCTTAGAAGACTAAAGACTATTTGGTTGAAATGTTTTTTATAGATCTCATGAAAGACCATAAAAGCTAGAAGGCCGTTTGTTAATATGATGAAAATATGCGTTATGTATATATGAATGTCTTGTGTGTGGGCCAATGAACCTTTCATTTAACACATGGGACCCACATACATTTTCTAAGGTTGACCCCATATACTATTAGTGGACATGTATGTGGGGCCCACATGCATTTTACAAGGTGGGCCCGGTATACTATTGGTAGACATGCATGTGAGGTCCATGTGTGGACATGTATATGGGGCTCACATACATTTATCAAGGTGGGCTCTACATAACATTGGTGGACATGCATGTGGGGTCCATGTGTAGACATGTATGTGGGGCCTACATACATTTTTAAGGTGGGCCCCACATACCATTAGTCGGCATCCATGTGGGGTCCATGTGTGGACATATATGTGGGGCCCACATACATTTTACAAGGTGAGCCTTACATACCATTCGTGGACATGCATGTGGGGTCCGTGTAAGAACATGTATGTGGGGCCTACATGGTCGGCCCCATATACCATTATTGGATATGTATGTGGGGCCCACATACATTTTACAAGGTGGGCCCGACATACCATTGATAGACATGCATGTGGTGTTCATGTGTGGAGTGTGGACATGTATATGGGGCCCATATACATTTTCAAGGTGGGCCCCACATACCGTTGGTGGGCATGCATGTGGGGTCCATGTGTGGACATATATGTAGGGCCCACATACATTTTACAAGGTGGACCCCACATACCATTGGTGGACATGCATGTGGGGCCTACATACATTTTACAAGGTGGACCGACATACCATTGGTGAACATGCATGTGGGGTCCATGTGTGGACATGTATGTGGGGCCTACATACATTTTTTAAGGTGGACCCCACATACCATTGGTGGACATGTATGTAGGGCCCACATACATTTTACAAGGTGGGCCCGACATACCATTAGTGGACATGTATGTGGGGCCTACATATATTTTTCAAGGTGGGCCCCAAATACCATTAGTGCACATGTATGTGGGGTCCATGTGTGGACATGTATGTAGGGCTCACATACTATTGGTGGACATGCATGTGAGGTCCATGTGTGGACATGTATGTGGGGCCCACATATATTTTCCAATGTGGGCCCCACATAATACCTAATGTGGGCCTCACATACATTTTACAAGGTGGGCCCGACATACCATTGATAGACATGCATGTGGTGTTCATGTGTGGAGTGTGGACATGTATATGGGGCCCATATACATTTTCAAGGTGGGCCCCACATACCGTTGGTGGGCATGCATGTGGGGTCCATGTGTGGACATATATGTAGGGCCCACATACATTTTACAAGGTGGACTCCACATACCATTGGTGGACATGCATGTGGGGCCTACATACATTTTACAAGGTGGACCAACATACCATTGGTGAACATGCATGTGGGGTCCATGTGTGGACATGTATGTGGGGCCTACATACATTTTTCAAGGTGGAACCCACACACCATTGGTGGACATGTATGTAGGGCCCACATACATTTTACAAGGTGGGCTCGACATACCATTAGTGGACATGTATGTGGGGCCTACATATATTTTTCAAGGTGGGCCCCAAATACCATTGGTGCACATGTATGTGGGGTCCATGTGTGGACATGTATGTAGGGCCCACATACTATTGGTGGACATGCATGTGAGGTCCATGTGTGGACATGTACGTGGGGCCCACATAATACCTAATGTGGGCCCCACATACATTTTCCAAGGTGGGCTCCATGTACCATTGTAGGTCCCACTTACACATTCAATTAACTTTTTTTTGTGAAAATATAACCCATTTTCTCCCAAACATGTGTATCGTGCCACACATTCGAAGAAGTCGAGGGGCGCTAAAAGATTATAAAAGCTTCATTTGAACCTTCTTAGAAAAGCCTAAATTCGGGTTATTGGCATTTTTTATGAGCTGGAGCTTTTTCCCAATAGATCTTTCTATTGCCAAACAGGAAAAGCCCGAAATTTAGACGTTTCTAAACAATCTGAAACCCACACTAAAAGACTTACCAAACACAAAATCTTTGAAGTCAAGTTTCCACAAATTCAATGCATCTTTTCATCTAATGAGCTATTGAAAAATCTATTTAGAAAGACTTGTCAAACAACCTCTAATATTTTATCACTTTATGAGCCCACCAAGTAGATAGACTTAGGGTGAATAATTCAATTAATTGAATTTGACAATATTTGCTAGCTTTCCTCATTTCTTAACGTATACGAAAATTCTATTTATGTGAAAAGCAAATCTTGGACAATAGAAAAATCAAAACATCAATCAATAACTTATCATTGACTATAATCACAAGAAATCATGTCATCACCATGTGAAAGACAAGCCATCCTAATCAAGAAGAGATCCACCAAGGTAGATGAGATACTAGCGGAGTTACCCGTGCTGAGCACGGGCTTGTGTTTTTGTATTTTTTTATTTTATCTTTTGGAAGTGTGTTGTTTGGTTTTGCTTAGTGTTAATTGATATAATTACAATTAATTGAGCAATTTAATTTAATATACGAGATTTTGACAGATATTAATTGTATCTGGTTTATATTGTCATATGTATCATTCCAGGTAGATCAAGAGAGAGAAAGAGATTTTAATTTGGTACATAAGAGCGGTTTGAATTCTATTTGCTGAGCTTGTGGATCTGCTGGTTATTCGATTACTAATTTCCCTTTATTGCTTTTTCCTTCATCTTTGATTAGCTGTCTGAATAAGATGAAATATAAAATAATTATTAAATTAATTTAGGTAGTATTTCAAATTATGAAGTTATTGAATATATGATGCTAAAAATACATGTGTGTTTAGAGTTTTTACCTTTTGTAGCTTCATTGTTATTGCTATCAGATTTGATAGTTGCAATTTCAGTAAGTAGCATTGTTGATTCTTGATCCCAATTCACATCAAAGATTGAGATAATTGTAGGCATGGTTTGTCGAGGAGGTTCAGTCAGTAAGATGTGGTACTTCTATAAGCAAGACTGTATTAAACGTGACAGCTCTTCATATTCATCCTCTTGTAATAAAATTTCGGTTGTATATATGAAGATATTATTATAATAATGTTGTTGATGTAAAAATGTTGTTATTCTTCGAACAAAGAATTTCACTAGACATACCTTAGAGAGTATTTGTTTTAATTTCGATATAGCCATTCCCATGATATTTTCAGCTTGCTTGTCAAATACAATGAATTTTTGAGTTGCTGTTGGATCCTAACAAGTGATGGATATTTTGTACCTGCAATTAAACATAGTTGTTAGTGTGACATAATTTAGATATATTAAGAAGATAGTTTGTTTTTCAAAATTTACCTAGTGATCGTGTTGATGTTTTCCTGTTGACAGTTTGGACGGTTGACTGTAATTTCAATAATTATAGTATTTATTAATTAATGGTATTTTAATAATTAATGAATTTATTAATTATATTTATATTAATTAATTAAATATTTTAATTTATATTTTTAAAATAGTGACTACAATATTTTTTATTGTAGATTCAACAATAGTGATGAGGCAGTTAAAATGTTCAATAATTTAGAGCCTAATTGACATTATCTTTTATGTGAACATTAATCACCAGCAAGAGGTGTCCGAGGTCCCAAAAAAGCCTTCTCGGCATAGTCCAGAGGGAGGGGGAATCTATCCGCAACTACATCAAGAGGTTCAATGATGCATGTCTGCAGATACCTGATCTAGACCCTATAGTGAGGCTCACAACAGCCAAAAGAGGCATAACACACAAAGAGTTCAAGTGGCATGTGGTTGCCAACAAGCCCAAGGACGTAACCGAATTCCTCAAGCTTGTGGACCAGTTCATCGGAACAGAGGAGGAGATGAACCAGAAGAATGAACCCACCGGAGAAGAGGAAAAGAGAAGGTGAGACCTCAACCAATGGGGACAATAAGAAGAAGAAAGAACCAGCTCGAGGAGGAAAGCCAGACCACTCTTTCCGAGCTCCTCCAACTGAAAGGATGAACTACACACCCTTGAATGCGAAGCGAATAGAAATCCTCATGGCGATCAAGGACGCGTCTTATGTGAAATGGCCACCTCGGATGAGAGCAGACCCGAATATCAGAAATAAAAATTTGTATTGCCATTTTCATAGAGATCACGGTCATAGCACCGAAAATTGTAAAAATATCTACGATGAGATAGAAGAACTCATCCGTCGCAGGTATTTAAGAAATTTTGTACAAAGTGATAATAAAACAGGATGGCAGGGGGAGCAAGGTAGAGACGCTCCCGAGTCCAGCAACAGGCAAAATGAGCAGTCGTAGAGGTAGCCACTCGAAGAGAGGCCTGTTCGGGGAACAATCCAAATGATCACCGGCGGATCGATCGTCGCGGGTTGCACCTCAACCGCAACAAGGACCTCGGCTCGTGAGGTCGAAAGAGAAGAGCGGAATCCCTCAAAGCGGCCAAGGGTAGAGGAACCAATCTTCTTCACCGAAGATGATGCACGCGGAGTCCAGTACCACCATGACGACGCGCTTGTTGTAAAGATGAGAATCAATGATTTCGAGGTAAGGCGCGTCCTCGTCGACTCCAGTAGTTCGGCGGATATACTCTTCAAGGCCACGTTTGACAAACTTCATCTTTGGGAAAGCGACCTCAAGCCCGTGAACACTCCCTTGGTGGGCTTCAGTGGAGGGGAAGTCAGGCCCCTGGGGAGAGTTACATTACCTGTGGAGGTCGGCACATGGCCTAGTATTGTGAGATTCGACCACCCTTTTCTAGTGGTCACGACTCCCTCCTCGTACAATGCCATAATAGGTCGGCCAATCACCCACGCTTTACGCGCAGAGGTGTCCACCTATTACTTGGCTATGAAATTCTCAACGGACTTCGAAGTAGGGGTAGCGCGGGGCGACCAGCTCGAGTCTCGCAAATGCTATGTCGCCGCCTGAATGGGAAAACCAAGGTGGCCGATGACCTCGAGTTGGAGCAACCTACGGAGCAGCATGAAGAGCGAGCTATGCCCATAGAAGAGACGGTCGTTGTACCTACTTTGACAGACGATCCAGATCGGTGCTTCAATCGAGGAGCCTCTACGGTCTTAACTAGTAAGCTTTCTACTTAAAAATTTAGATGTTTTTGCATGGTCCGCAACAGAGATGCCTGACATAGACCCCGGAGTCATTACTCACAAACTGAACACTGATCCTATAGTTAGGCCCGTTAGACAGAAGAAACGCAACCTAGCCCCAGAGCGTTGGAGAGAAGTCGATAAGGAGGTCAGGAAGCTCCTCGCAGCCGATTTCATCAAGGAGGTTCATTACCCAAGTTGGGTAGTCAACACCGTTCTGGTAAGAAAGACCAACGGTAAATGGCGCATGTGCGTCGATTATACCGACCTGAATCGAGCTTGCCCGAAGGACTACTTCCCACTTCCCAAGATAGACCGTTTGGTGGACGCGACCTCAGGGCATGAGTTGCTGAGATTCTTGGATGCTTACTTGGGCTACAATCAAATCAGAATGGACCCTACCGATGAGGAAAAAACGGCCTTCATAACTGAGCTTGGCCTGCACTGTTACAAGGTCATGCCCTTTGGACTGAAAAATGCTAGGGCAACTTTCCAGAGACTTGTAATCCGATTGTTCGAGCCATTGATCGGCAAAAAAGTAGAATGTTATGTAGACGACATGGTCGTCAAAACTCAGTTTTCAAATGATTTAATAAAAGATCTGTATTCTATTTTTGAAATTTTGCACAAGTTTAACATGAAATTAAACCCGAACAAGTGCGTTTTCGGTGTCACCTCGGGTAAATTCTTAGGTTACATCGTCACCTGATGTGGTATTGAGGCCAACCCTGATAAAATTAAGGCCATCTTAGATATAGCCACTCTGAGGTTGAATGGCCACATAGCCGTTCAGAGGTTGAGCGGCCACATAGCCGCTCTGAGCCGCTTCATGTCTAAATCAGTAGATCGCTACATGCCTTTCTTCAAGGCAATTAAGAGAAGCAAGGGCTTCGAATGGACCGAAGAGTGCTAGCTCGCTTTTGACGAGCTCAAAAGGTACCTCGCTAGCATCCCGGTGTTAACCTGACCCGAGGAGGGAGATTTTTTGGAGCTGTACTTCTCCGCGAGTGACGATGTAGTCAGCTCGGTACTGATAAAAGAAGTAGATTGGGTCCAACGACCCATCTATTATGTTAGCAAAGTGTTGCAGGAAGAAGAGACGAGGTATCCAGAGATTGAAAAGTTGGCGTACACGCTAGTTGTTGTAGCTCAGAGACTTCAACCGTACTTCCAAGCTCATACAATCATCATCCTCACCAATAAGCCTCTGAGGCAAGTCTTGCTCAAGCCCGAGGTCTCCGATAGGTTGACGAAGTGGGCCATCGAACTCAGCGAGTACGACATCCAATACAAGCCGCGAACTGCTATCAAGGCCCAAGCCTTGGCTGACTTTGTCACGGAATTCACTTTCAACACCGAAGTCCCTAGATCAGATGACCTCGAGCACAACGAGGAAGCCTCAACCACCGCGGTCTCTCTCCTGGTCAGACCGAACCCGACCTCAGATGAGGAGCCCTGGATCCTCCATGTGGATGGCTCGTCAAATCAACAAGGTAGTGGGGCTGGAATCATTTTGTACGGGCCAAGCGGTGTGAAATTGGAGTATGCGCTATGCTTCAACTTTGTTGCGTCCAACAATGAAGTGAAGTACGAAGTGTTGATAGTCGGGCTAGCTCTAAAGAATGAAGTGAAAGCTAAGCACATCGTCATCTGCATCGATTCCTAGCTCGTGGTGAACCAGGTCACCGGTGAATATGAAGCTCGCGAGCCAACCATGGTCGTCTACTTAGCCAAAGTTAGAGAGGCTCTACTCAACTTTCAGTCCTACTTTATCAAGCAGATCTTGAGATCCGAGAATGCTGAGGCCGATGCCCTGTCCCGATTAGCCAGCACAAGCGATAACACCATGAGAACCGTGTACATAGAGAACTTGCCTCGGCCTAGCATTCTCAGGGGGGCAGAGGAGGTCGCTCTTGTCGTACAAGCAGAGCCGAGCTGGGTTGATCCACTCGCGAGCTACCTGCTACACGGGACCCTCCCTACAGATCGTAATGCTGCCAGAAGGGTAGAGCGTCAGGCAGCCAAATACGTCATAATAGACGGACGACTGTATCGAAAATCCTACACGCTCCCTTATCTGCACTACTTACAACCTTCTGAAGCCGAGCTCATGCTCCGCGACACTCATGAGGGCTTGTGCGGCGGGCACATGGGGGGTAGGGCTCTCGTCGAGAAGGCGCTACGATAGGGATATTATTGGCCAATGATGAAGGCAGATGTGATTGAGTTCGTCAGAGGTGTGACAAGTGTCAGAAACACGCCAACATCCACAAGCAGCCTGCTGCCGACCTAAAGTACCTTACCAGCCCGTGGCCCTTTACATAGTGGGGGATCGATATACTCGGACCATTTTCACTAGTGACATGACAAAGGAGGTTCTTAGTGGTAGCAGTTGATTATTTCACTAAGTGGGTGGAGGCCGAACCTCTCGCAACGATCACAACGCGAAGTGTGCAGAATTTCTTCTGGAAGAATATAGTTTGTCGTTTCGGACTACCCTGAGTGCTCATCTCTGATAACGGCAAACAATTCGAGGACATTATGTTCTAGAACTAGTGCAAAGACATGGGAATACAACAAAATTTAACCTCGGTGGCACACCCTCAAGCGAACGGTCAAGCGGAGGTCACAAATAGAGCCATTCTCCATAGACTGAAGGCACGTCTAGCCTATGCTAAGGGACTATGGGTAGACGAGCTGCCCAGCGTACTATGGGCTTACCGAACCACTGTGAAGACCACAACGGGTGAGACTCTCTTCAACCTCACTTACGAGACAAAGGCAATCATCCTAGCTGAGATCGAGGTCCCTATACTACGCTTGGAAGCATATGACGACGAAGCAAATAAGGATGAGCTATGCACCAACCTCGACCTACTTGATGAGGTACGGGACCTCGCATACATTAGGACCACGACTTACCAGCAAATAGTAGCTCGATACTATAACGCCAGGGTCAAGAAGCGGAACCTCTGCGTTAGAGAGCTGGTTCTTCGTAAAGTCATGGTACCTGAGCCTGATGTTGGTAAGCTCGGGCCAAATTGAGAAGGACCCTACCGAGTAAAGCGGGTACTAGGGGAAGGAACGTATGAGCTCGAAACCCTAGAAGGGAAGCATGTACCTCGGGCATGGAGTATTGTCAACCTAAGGCAATATTACCTGTAATTACTGAGCTGAGTGGACCACGAGTCACTCCTCGAGCCTATGGGCCAAAGTGCCGAGCTAATAAAAGAACCTCGGTACCATATAGGACCCAGTCGCCTCCTTGGCATGGGCGAACTCTAGAAGTGAGTGGGCCACAAGTCGCTCCTCGAGCCTAAGGGCCAAATTGCCAAGCTAATAAAAGAACCTCGACACCATATAAGATCCAGTCGCCTCCTTGGCATGGGCGAACTCTAGAAGAGAGTGGACCACAAGTCACTCCTCGAGCCTAAGGGCCAAAGTTCCGAGCTAATAATAAAACCTCGACACCATATAAGACCTAGTTGTCTCCTTGGCATGGGAGAACTCCAGAAGAGAGTGGACTACGAGTCGCTCCCACAGCCTAAGGGCTAAAACGCTGAGCTAACAAAAGACCTCGGCACCACCAAAGTCCTAGTCGCCAGTTCGACATAGGCAAAGTACTCTAAAAATGCCTAAGGTATAGGCAGCTCGGGTATGAGCACCTATGATAGCTCGGGCATGCCAGGCAGTTTGACATAGGCGAAGTAACCAGTGCGCAGACAGGTCAGGCATGCGCCCTACAATGTCACTCACTTTGGCCTACACCTTGTGAAGTTGCCTCTAAGCACTGAGTGAGTTCAGGATAACAACTAAGGAACCCCCACTTCGGTCGTCTAGCTCGATGGCTTAACAATTCGGGGAAAATGACATCCTTAATTTGCGATCAGAAACAAGGAAATTGCATGACACTTAGCAAGAAAAAGTGTTTCATTAACTCTGCAGTTCATTACAAGGATAAAAGAAACAGAAAATGCTGAGCTCGTAGGCTCAAAATACAAAGACTACTTGAACTACTTGAGCGGCTCGTCACTCTTGCCCGAAGCCTCCGCGGAAGTACCAGCCTGGTCGGTGGCATTAACCTCTCTAATGTCATCGTCATCCTCCTCCTCGAAGTCTAGGTCTTTGGTGGCTTGGAGGGCTACCTCTCTTGTGATTCGTGAGGTAGTGATGGAGCTTACGTCGAGCTGCGGGAACTCGTGCTTGATTAGCCATCTACTGAGCTTGAAGCCTTTGCGGTAGGCCTCCACCAATGCCCCATCGAACTCTTCCGAGTTCTTGTAGTCTTCGACAGCCTTAACCTTGGCCTCATCCATGGACTGGAGAAGAATCTTAGTCTGCTCCTTGACATCGGCCTCGAGGTTCTCTACCTGGCACTCTAGAGTTCTTTTGTCCATCTCAAGGTTTTCCACCTTGCGCAGTAGGTCTTCCTTCTCCGACATCAATGACTTGATTAACTCTTTATGAGCTAGCGCATCACCCTCTAGCTGGTGGATCTGGTTGTGTGCTAATTTCAGCTCAGTATGGGCCTCACGGGACGAGCTCTCGGCAGCCAGAGCCCGCTTCAGGTGCACCTCGGATTGGAGAGTCAGGCCATGCACGACGTTGTTCACCTGCCAAGAGTGCCAGTTAGCACCAGTAAGGCTACAAATGCAGAAACTGAAGTTTAAGTAAGACTTACCACCATGCAGTGGGTAGCTGCTTGAGCTCCGAGCTGAGTAGGCGATAGTTCGGCCCAGTTGGAGACCTCCTCAGCACACACAACCCCTTTGTTCTTGCGAAGGCTGTATTGCGGGTTCAGAATACTCTGGGTTGATCCCCTGCTCCCCGAAGTAGTAACAACTGTCTTAGGAGTGGGCCTGCGGTTGTCTCAGGCTCCTGATGTGGGGCCATCTCTGATTCCTCTAAATCAATCACCGGAGCGCCAGAAGGTTGTTCAGGCTCAGGAGTAGGAGGCCGTGGAGATTCGACACGAGCTCTTTTGACAGCCCGCTTCTTCTTTCCCTTCATTTTCCTGAAGAGCCTGTCCGTGCTGAGCTGCTCCATGGGGCCTGCAACAAAGCTCGACGTTATCAAACACTATCAAAAGAGATGACAACTATTAAGGTAAGATACTAACTCTAGACCAAAACGACCTACCAGGGCTCAAGCCAGCTTGTATGATTGGAGTCGAACCTGAGCTCCGCCCATGATTGGAGCATCTCTCTTGTTTTTAGGTCCTACCTAATACCGGAGTCCTGAATAGCCGCCCTGCAATGAATAGGAAAGGGCCACCCTGCGGAATTGTGGACTACGAAATAATCTTGTTTCCAGGACAGGATTTTACTGGGAAGCTTGTGCAACAACTTATAGCCCGGGCGAGGGGGCAGGTAGTAGGCCTGCCTATGCTCGGGGAGAACACTAGAGGCATTCTTCTTTATGGATAAGATGGAGGAGAAAATGTTGAGATCGAGGGGCAGGGCGTAGTCGAAGCAGAGAGAAATTGTCCCGACCACATTCCGAATGGAGTTTGAATGAAGTTGGTCTATGGTGACATTAAAAGACTTCAAGACCTCTATAATTAGGGGGTGTAGAGAAAGACGGAGTCCAGCCGTGAGCTATTCTCCGAAAATCACGATCTCGTCGTGACTGTATTCCCAAGGGAAGTTGCCTGCGGAAAGGTTATAGGTATACTCCCTCGGAAGGTTATACTGACGTATTAGGGCCCTAAGTCTATCTACAGTCATAGTTGAGGGACCAAACTTGTCTGGTACTCGAACTCAATGAGAGGTGGACGTTGGGTTATCCGAGGCCTCTTGCGCCTCATAGGTTGACTGTGCCTCAGAGACACCTACTTGAGCCGAGGTACCCACCTTGGGCTCATCTAGAAGACTATCGAAGCTATGGTTTGACATAGCTACAAACTGAAATGAACTAAAAAAAAGGGAGGAGCTAGGGAAACTCACCAAGGGAAAACGACCGAACTAGGAAGCTGACGAACTAGAGAACCCGAGCTGAGGAGTTTAATCGCAACCTGAGAGTGAACGCTAGTGAACTTATGGTGGAGAAAATGACTCGGGTCCCCCCTATTTATAGACGCTATATCTGAGAATCAACGGTCAAGATCTGGATGATCCAACGACTCTCAAGAAAACCGGCTGCGCAACCCCCGAGCTGAAATCAGTTTAGCACATTTTTTGGCGTTCGCAGAGTCTATAGATCGCGTGACGTCCGCGCGTGAACTATATGCAACCCGGGTTATCCTTGATCGAGTCGAGTGGCAAACTAGTTCGACCAGCGAACTGGTTCGTCCAGCAAACTATCTGACTAGACGACTTAGACTTCGAGCCAAATCCACCCGCCGCGTCATGAACTCCCCACACCAGGTCAAGACCAGGTCGCGCACCATCACCTAGGTTGGTAACCCATTGATGAGACCAAAAAGAACCCTATTTTTATCCCCTAATATTCACTCTTTTACATTTATTTAGCACTTAAATGGACTCATTACTGTTGTATTTCGATTCAGGGCAATAAAAGAAGGCAATTGGAAGAAAACAGGGCAAATCGGATGATTTTATACAGTTTCGGCGGCAGTTAGTAATCTGGGCATAACTCTCAATTCCGAACTCCAAATTGGGCAATTCAAGACGAATTAGAAAGAAGAAAGGAAGACCCACAACTTTTATGTTGGGTTTTTACAGATTCGATCCGCATCAAGTCCAAAACCGGGCCTGAAGTCGGAGCAAGTTCACAGCCGGGCCAATTTCACAACTGAAGCCCAACTTGCAGAAGAACCTGGAAGCAGCCCAAGTTATCAGAGAAGCCCAATTCGAATGCGAGAGCCTAGAGTCTTAATTCGAGTGTAACCTCCAAGGAGGGAGAGAGTCTTATTAGATCTAAATTCTGAAAGTAATCCTATAAAGATAAGAAGGATGGGGATTAGATAAGAGATATGATAGGATTAGTTCAAAGAAGATCATGACTCCCTTAAGATAAGATGATCTCCTAGAATGAGTTGGAAAACAGCCCTCTCCTTTGGCTATATAAAGAGGGGGGCGGACCAGCTCTAGCATCACTCATTCCAAGATCCAAGAGATCATCAAGAAGACCAAGAAGTTCAAGAAAGCAGTTCAGCCATGGAGAAGCAAAGCATGGAGATTGCGCAGATCATGAGCAGCTAAGTTTCTTTTTCTAGTTCAAAGGGGGGAGGTTCGATTGTGTCATTGTGAGGTTCTGTAGTTAATTTATTTTCTTGCCTTTTAATTCAAGTATTCATTGATTCTTGAGCATATTTTTATTGGATGTTGATGCTAATTAGTTTGACAAACTGAATTAATGTTGATTCTCCTACTACTATCCATGATTTCGGTGATTCGTAATTGTCACAAATAATGGTACAAGTAGCAATTAGGTTGAAATCTTTTTGGGTCAATTGTTCGTGACAGCCATTGACCAATGTTTTATTATTGTTCAACCTAAAAGGAATCGATGGAACAAGATTCAGTAATTGTAGCTATCTCAATTATTGTTATTTTGGTTTAACTATTTTCACAAATCTTAATGCTATCACTGTTTAACATGGAATGCTATCGTACCCAGTTGAGTGGTGATAAGTGTTGATCGAATGTTGGGTTTGGTCAACTGAATTAGGAAAACACAAGGTTTATTATGGCTATCCTAATAAATCTAAGGTTAAATGCTTGAATTGCAAGAATGCTGAAATGTACCTAGGATCGATGACCAATCGATTCAACCCGAACCCTTGAACCAGAATTCGGTAAGACTGATTTTCTCTTGTTTAGTTTGTTATTGCTTTCTTATTCTTTTAAATTTTAGTTATTAAAATTTCCACTCAAATACTTTATCCATTCGGCTAAGAGATTACTGATTTGCTCCCTGTGGGATTCGACGTATTACCACTTTTTACTGCAATTATTTGATTGTGGGACTAGTACTAATTTTGAGGGCTTCGACAACCCGTCACCCATCTATAACACCCATTTTTTAATTCTTATGGTAATCTGTCTCAGTTGAAGAGGCCGAAAGGATTAAGAGTATATTAAAGAGGACATGGCACAAAATGTTTTAAGCGTTAATAATTTAGCAATGGATATAGAAATTCATACCTTTGGAATATTATATGGCTCAAAGGCCTGAGAAGCCTTTAGGATCAACTTGCAGCCCAACAACATATAAGGTTCAGTTGGAAACAATACAAATACAAATATGTACAGTACAAATACATACAAAATACAAGGTTTTGCACTCTATATATTTGTATTTGTATTCCTTCCAAACTGAGTCTAATGGACTGGTCGCAATTATAGGCCCAGGTCCCCCATGCGAATTGCAAAATGCTTGTCACAGTTCTATGTAACTGCTGCTACTGTAATGTTTCATTTAGAATGCGGAAGGCCTTGTCTAGGTTTACTTCCTCGATAGAGCCCATTGCATCTATTGCATAAAAATCACCAAATTGGAATCATTCATCTTGGTACATAGAGTTCATGTCTATTCCCCAATCATTTTGGCTATTTGTGATTCTGAACCATCAATGAGGACACCAAGAATGTTGCAGAAATGTGTTCAGATCTCCTACCCACACCTATCCACACATCACCACAGTTGTACATCGAGAACATCTCCCATATTTACATGTTACCATTCATGGGGAGATGTTCCCAATGTACTTGTCATGTCTTGTGGGCAGGAGATCGTAATTGAGAAATGTGTGTTGCGATTGAGGCCCATAAACAAGAATAGAACTAATCTATCTATACTATTTATAAAGTGTGAATAGGTGTCTTTGGCTTTTGGAATTTTCATTTGATAACAAATGCCCCCTCTCTAAAGTTTGAATTGGAAAACAATAACAGGTAAAATTGTTATTTTACGTCTTCAGTTAATAATGCTTATTCGATAAAAAGACACAAAAGTACTTCTTTTGTTTAATAATTAGAAAACAAGTTATAACAAAAATGTCATTTTACATTTTTCATTTAATACTTTTATACTATTACTAAAAGTGTAAATAATGGTGTAGAACTTTTTATACTAGAATGCCCTTGCTTTTGAATTTAGTTCCTCTCCAATTGTGAGGGCACAAAATGTAATTTAAACTATTACATTTCTCCTCATTCAATTCTTTCTCATTAAGTCTTATGTTAGGGTATTAACTCTCATTCCTTGAACACTACATTTAAGGAATTATTTTCAAAAATAACAAAAGTATAAATTTTATCAACTAGATATACCTCCAATACTTTTAATGATATAAATACATGTTTTTTTTTTAATTTACAAAAAAATGGAACCATTTTTCCATCATGGTGATGAGTAAGCAATTCAACCATCTAAGTCAAGTGAGCTAATCTATGATGTCATAATTAAATAGAACTTTTAAAATATAAACAAATAACAAATGTAGAAAAATTGTACCCCCCACACAAACATATATATATATATATATATATATATATATATATATATATATATATATTACTCACAGTAAAGAAAAAGTATGATAAATAATAATTATTCTTATTGATGTTGGAAAGCCATCCGAAAGTAAAAATTATTTTTGTCGTGGTGGGTCAACAATTCAACCTTTTAAGTTAAATGTGTCAACCCTTAATATCATAATTAAATAAAAATGAAAAAGATATAAAAACACAAAAAAATTATGTAATGATACAAAATTTTGTAAATAACATTTAGGCAGTTATCTAATATTTTATATTAATCAGATTAAAGAAAAATGTGTGACAAATAATGTTTGCTTTATTGATGTTGGAAATAAAACATAAAATTTAAAACCAGCCAAAAAATGAAATTGTTTTCTTTGGTGGAGGTTAACGATTCAACCTTTTGGGCCATATGTATCAATCATTTATTTTATAATTAAATAATAAAAACTAAAAAAGATAAAAATACAAAATTTATGAAAACATAGAAACTCTATAGAAAATATTTGGATACCTCTCTAATATTTTATATTAATCGTATTAAAAATTAGACACAATAATTAAGAATTGTTTTTTTAACTTTTTATTTATGATATAAGTAAAATAAAAAAATTCAAATTTAACCAAAAAGTGAAAATTTTTTTCCTATTTGGTGGTAGATAAATTCAACATTTCATTTCAGATGTATCAACTTATGAAGTTATAATTAGATAATAAAATTTTAAAAAGATAAAAACACAGAAGTATACAAAAAATATATAAATTATGTAGAAAATATTTGGGTATATTTCAATATTAATGAACCATAATAAGTGTGACAAATAAGAATAATTTTGTAGAAATTGAATATAAAAAAATTGTAAAAATTTTAGAAACATATTATATACCATCATCATCACAAAATTTGTCATGTGCTTTGCACATACACAGATACTAGTACTAATTAAACTGTGAATGAGTCTTATTTTTTGGAGTTTTAGTTGAACATAATTTACCCCTTGATCTTGAGCTATATATCATGAGGGCAAATTTATATTTTAATAGAAAAGGCTTTAGTTGAGACAATAAACCAAATGAACAACATTTATGAATAGAAAATTTAAGACCCCATTTATACTACTATTAAAAGTGTGAATGAGTGTGGAATTTTTTGTTTGATTAAATGTAGGATGGAGATCAAAACTTCAAGAATCTTAACTCCCTCCTCTTTGCTTTTTTGTTTTTGTCTTTTCTCTCTTCTACCTTCCCGTTTATTATTTTTACAACACTATAGTATCCCAAGTGCTAGCAAAACCTTTACAACAGTTGGACTTTTGACGTGTCAATAAGACTTTTACACCAATTGGACTTCCTAGGTACCAATAAGGCCTTCAACCAAATAGACTTATGAGTGTTATCCCAACCTTTCAACATACTTCTATCTTCTCACCTAGAAGACTTAATGCCATTAGACTTCATGGGTCCTACCCAAACCCTTCACCGTATTTTATCTTAGAACACACAACTAGCAAACCACTAGCTATGCAAACACATCCATAATCTGAACATTGTAGGCACAAGTAATGCAATGTCTCTAAATAAGTTGATACTTTATGGATAGTTGACTACTACTTCATGGATAATTGACTACTTACAGTGTCCAACCTTAGAAACTTTATGTAGACATCTCCTAAAGTATGAGAGTTGACTTCTTAGGCTTCTACACTTAGAATTTTCATAATCTACCTCAGTATAAAGTCTAGGAAAAGCCTAGCCATCTTTTCTAACATATCCATTGTCTCTAAGGTTTTGGTACAATCGAGGTACTCGGTTAAGCCCACTATAGTGTATCTTGCAATTGATCGCATCAAGTCCTAAAGAAATAAGACAAGTTAGAAACTTTAGAGCTTGATATCTTTTCTTTCTACTTCTTCTTCATGGTAGCATGACTTCTTGCTTGGAGAGTGTTTATTTCACATTTGATATAGATATTCCTTTTGATCATTAGTGAATTTCAAGTTCAACCATGAAAGTATTTAATGCAGCTCCACACTTGTGTTCAAATTGTTAGTACTCTCAATGATTTTGTTATCATAAAAAACATAGGGTCAACAATCTATAGAAAGTACAAATTTAACTCCCCCTGTCATTATTTCCACTATTTCATGTAAATGATGCATCATCTAACTTTTAGATCTCTTTTTTTTTTTTAATCTCTCGTTGTTTGATGGAGTTAATGTATTTTCTTGCTTTTGTGTAGAAAAGTTTGTTTCTTAAATCTCCCCCTTTGTACATTGTTCTATTGACGAGGTGTTCTCCCACTATTTGTGTTGAGAAAGACAGAAGATGCTTAACTAATCAAATAAGCATTTCCTACTAAAATTCTTCATAAGAATATGCTTAACAAAAATAAGCCCTTATTCCTTGAACACCAACATCCTGCGAGCATGAACAACAACGAACCAAAAAGGAGAAATAGAGAAGATAGATGGAAAGAGTGAAACGAAAGCAGAGAGAGGCACAAGCAGGAAGAAACGTGCGGGCAATGTTTTTGCTGTTTTCTTTTGTTAAGTGATGAAAAGGAAAATGCCCGCGCAAACATGCAAAATAGCCACGATTTCATATTCTGCTGAAAAAAGCATAGTATGTATTGCAACTATTAATTTTATAACCGTCTCAAGAAATTACGTTAAAGCCACAATCCATGAAACTGTGGCTAAAAAATATAGGAGAATCAAAGATATAGACAGACAAAATACTCAATTGCTATATATGATTTTTTGCAACCGTTTTTTTTGTTGGTTACTAGAAAAACCGTGGCTAAAGATAATTTTTCTTGTAGTGATTTTCAAGTGAACAGTGATTTTTCTTGTAGTGATTTGCTAGTGAACAGTCCCATTTGACTGTTAACGTACTTCATCATCTTTTAGATCATCATATATATCATCTTTTCGTCATTTTTCAATAGTGCATGCTAGACACCATTTTCAAGCAAACATATTCTAGTAACCAATTTTAGCAAGCATATCATTCATGTTAGTTTTTCAGCAACCCACATACTAACAGTCCGCATATGTCTCAATTCATCAACTTTTTTATAGCTACTCACGTAATTCTCCCCCTTTTGGCATCAACAAAAAGGAAAGCAAGCAAGGCAAAGTGACATGTAATATTGTAGTAGATATATATGTTGGTAGCGGAAGCATGTAATGATTCATCAAAACACACCTAGATAACAGGTAGTATCAACCAATTATATTGGAAATCAAAAGCTATCATATTAACAACCCAACATAGTCCAAGATATATAATAATAAATAGTTATTATACTATGGGGAGTAAAAAAGTATCCAATTGGCAAGTAAACTTATCAAGCATATAAACATATTAATATCCTGCTAAATCTATAAGGCATGTTCATAATGATAATTTTGATATAATTAGACAAATAAATCATACATAATTGATGAAGGGTGATTTTGCCCAACCTAGTGAAAAGGGGACACGTGGATACGACCTGACTAAGAGATGCATCCCATCAGGACGAAGATCCCGGAACCAATCCGCAAAACCCACAAGGGCTCAACTATATAAAGGCACCAACCCCAATGACACAAGCTACACGTGATTTTTCTACTCTCTAGCTCTCTACCTCTCAAAGCTTTCAGCTTGCATCACAATTTATTGACTTAAGCATCGGAGCGACCTCGCCGGGTTCTCTGATCCACTGTCTTGCAGATTCATCTAGCTCGCTGCTCGACTGGAAGCTAGATCATCCTCTAGAAGGGAGTAATTAGATCGCGCTACATCAATTGGCAATGTCTGTGGGAAATTGATCGAAAAGTCTTATTTACAGTCATCAACCTTCTTCTGAATCAATGGCATCTTCTAGTCACACCGGACAAAGCAACAAGATGAACGTCTTCGGGGGACAACCCTAACTTCCTTTAGTGTGCATCGGCTAGTTCACCATCCCGCTTACTGCGGCTGGGGTTCCAACGCTAACCATGCCACCAAACACCACACAGGTGAACGCCCCACTTCCCCCAGTGGTAGGCGCAACCTTTTCTAAGCCTTTTGTGGTTCCCCCCGGTGTTGGACAGTCCCAATTTGACGACCTGGTGCAGTGTGTGTGGGCCATCCAGGTCCAAATGCAGCAGGTTCAGCAGTTCCAGTAGTACCTATTCTACCAATAGTACTAGCAGCAGTTCCCCCACTACCGTAGAGCCAGTAGCCGGTTCCACCTTGGCACCTAGGGGCCCAACAGAATCATAACCGACCTCACGTGAATCAGGACATCATTCAATCAACCCATCGAGGTGAAGAGACTTCCCAAGTCCCAGTTCCTCCCATGAGTCAGGTCTAACCCCGCGGGAGGAGAGACGATCAGGTTACTCCACCTTCTTCGCAAGGGAACCTCGGAAACATGTCCGGGGATACTCAGCCTAATAGGGCCAATCTTCCTCGGCGTTCACATCAAGAAGGTGGGTCGCTTGTAGGTAACCAGTTCGGGGTTTGGGGTTCGAACTCAAGAGCTACCTCGCAGTAGAACAGTACCGGAGCATACCGAAATCAGCAACACCAATGCTGAGCCAATAAAGAAGTAGCAATGGAGGCGTCACAAGGCATGCCATACTTTAGCTCAGAACAGCTAGCCAGCGAGACCAAACCAACAAGGATAGGCTAAAGGTAAGGAGGAGGCAAGCTCGATAGCTATAAAGGCCGCTCCACCCCTACTTTCTGCATCATCTCCCTTGTCTCTCGAGCTCTTGGCGACTCCGATGCCCAAAAATTTCAAGATGCCTCCCCTGGAGAAGTATGATGGGTCTTTTGATCCTAATGATCATGTGGGTTCTTTCTAGTCCCAGATGCACCTAGCTGGGACTGACAAGTCTTACATGTGTGTGGCTTTCTCCACCACTTTTAAGGGGGGTAGTTAGGACATGGTATCGGAACCTCGCGCCGGGATCGATCAAGAGCTGGGCGCAGTTCGCAGATTTGTTTACCTCACACTTCATCACCAACAAGAAGTGCTCGATGTCACAAGAGAGCCTCTCCAATGTGGTTCATAGAGAAGGAAAGTTGATGAACTTACAATTTATCTATATTTTATGAGGTTTTTGCATGAAATTTTATGCTGGTTTAATTAGATTTTGCCCTATTTTAGCTTGATTGCAAGAAAGATTTCAGGGGGAGCCAAATCAACAAAAAGAAGGCAAAAGCAAGAAAAGAAAGCCCAAAATTTATCAAGTTCAGCCCGGCCCAGCCATGAGAGCAAGGGAGTTTCATTCGGCCCAAGTAGTGCAAGCTAACTCTTTGGAAAACCCAAGGGAAGAAGCCTAGCAAGAAGGAAATTTCGGCCCAGCCCATTTTTATCCCAAATAACAACCTAGAGTGTAACCCACATGAGCTCAAAAGCAAGCTAAGTTGTAGCCCAAATAGCAGCCCAAAGGGAGCTAGGGGCGGCAACTCCTAGAAGTTTCTTGAAAGGAGGGAGCACTCTAGAAGGTTCATGAGGGGTGTAATACACCCAATTCTAGAGACTTCAAGAAGGGGCAAGAGCCCCCTTGAAAAACTATATAAGGAGGCCTCTAGGAGGGGGGAGAGGTGTTCAATTGCTTGAGAGGAAGGCTCTCCCACTCTTAGAGGTTCGGCCACCTTGAGAGAAGAGAAGAGAAGAAGGCTAGGCGCAAGGAAGAAGAAGAAGAAGGGCTGAAGGAAGTTCAAGACAAGCAAGGTAGAAGAGAAGGTGAGTTCGAATTGAGGGTTTGTGATTCAAAGATCTTTTGTAATAAATCAATTGTAGTTTCATTCTCTTTTGATTCGAATTCAGTTTCTTTGTTATATTTATCTTTCTTCTTTCTCTTTTTTTTTTTCCATTCTTCCTTGATGTATTTCAGCTTGTAAAATTTCAGTTCAGCAATCTAATTCTTTTTGATTCATTCAAATGGTCATGAATTGTACTTGAAGTTTCTTGAATAAGGGTGTTATTGTAGATTAATTCGGCCAACTAACCTTCAAAACTCAGATCTGAATTCTCAGATCTGAGATTGCAAGATCTGAATTGCTTGAAAGAGAATTCAGATCTGCAATTTTCAGATTGGCCGAATTAATCTACAGCTTGGAATTCCTAGAGTGCTTGAGAGAGACTCTAGGAATTCAGATCTACTATTCAAGAACTGAATTGAGTGCAAGGTTAGAGATAACTTGCACAATTCAGTTGGTGATCAATTCAGATTTGAATTGATGCCTTAGAAGTGTTTGAAGAAATGCATGCATGGGGATTAGATTCTTGCTAGAGATAGAAGAACCGTCACTCATGCATAGGATGAACATGCACTTGAGAGAGGCTGTTCATGACCTTGGGGTTTCACCAAACCAAGGCTCAATCATGATTTATTCGAATGATCCAAATTGATAGATTGCTGAATTCTGAGATTGACATTTACTGCTTACTCTTCTAACCTGATTTGAAGGCAATTGGGCCAATTATTTAGATAGATTTTAATTTAGGATTTTTTTAGCTTTCATTAAAGTTTTGATTTATTTGTTGATCAGATAAGAAGTGCTCAATTTAGTATTGGTAATTGTTTTCTAAATCCTCGTGGGAACGATACTTCACTCACTACTTTATTACTTGAACGGCTAGTGCACTTGCTAGTGTCACAATGAGCCACACATCAAGTTTTTGGCGCCGTTGCCGGGGATTTAGGGAAACAATATTAGGAAACATTGAGCATTCTTAATCTGATCTCATTCAACATTGCATTCATAGTTGGGTTAATTTGCTAACTTTTTCATTTCAGCTTGGACTGCAACTGCTGTACTACTGTAATTGTGTTTTAGTAGATTACTTTCTCTTCCCTGTTTCAGTTTAATTTTAATAAAGGGAGATCTGTTTTCCTTTCTATCTTGAAGTTATTGTCTTCTAAAAGAAAAAAAAAGAAAGAGAGACAGTGACAACATAGGTAGTGACGGGCACAAAAGAAGAAAGAGAAAGTCCCCGAGAGGGGAGGAAACAAATCTGGAAGCCGATCTCCTTCGCGATCTCACAAGTCAGGTCGGCACTCTAGCGCCCCACTTGTTGAAAGGACGAACTACACCTCTCAACGCTAAGTGAGGAGAAATCCTAATGGCCATCAAGAACTCCTCCTTTGTCAAGTAGCCTCCTAGGTTGAGGGGAGATCCTACAACAAGAAACTAGAACGTCTACTGTCACTTCCATAGAGACCAAGGGCACAGTACGGAGAGCGGTAGGAACCTCTGCAACGAGATCGATGAGCTCATCCGCTGCGATGGAATTGAGTGAGCTGCCCTAATAGAGGAAATGGTCCACATCCCGGTCTCAATCGATGACCCAGCCAAGACTCTCCAGATCGGTACTTCGATCGACGAGCCACTTCGCTTTCAACTGGTAAGCTTCTTACTAAAACATTTAGATATATTTGACTGGTCCGTGACAGAGATGCCCGGAATAGATTCCAAGATTCTAACTCATAAGTTAAATACCGATCCCTTAGTCAGGCCAGTTAGACAGAAAAAGCACAACCTCACTCTAGAACACTGGAAGATAGTCGATGAAGAGGTCAGGAAGCTCTTAGCAGTAGACTTCATCAAGTTCATTACCCGAGCTGGGTAGCTAACCCAGTTCTGATAAAAAAGGCCAATAGCAAGTGGTGCATGTGCGTCGATTACACTGACCTGAACAGAGCCTACCTGAAAGACTACTTCCCGCTGCCCAAGATCGACTGCCTAGTGAACGTGACCTCAGGGCATGAGTTGTTAAGCTTCTTGGATGCTTATTCCGGTTACAACCAGATTAGGACAGACCCTACCGATGAAGAAAAAACTGCCTTTATAATTGAGCTCGGGTTGTATTGCTACAAGGTCATGCCATTCGGACTAAAAAATGCCAGGGTAACCTTTCAACGACTTGTAAACAAAATTTTTGAGCCGTTAATCAACAATAAAGTCGAATGCTATGTTGATGACATGGTCGTGAAGACCCAATATTCAAATTTCTTGTTAGATGATTTGCAAAGTGTTTTCCAAATTTTACAAAAATATAATATGAAATTAAATCCCAACAAGTGTGTCTTCAGGGCCACGTCGGGTAAATTTTTGGGTTATATAGTCAACCGACGTGGCATCGAAGCCAACCAGGAAAAAATAAAGGCCATCTTAGATATGAGGCCACCTCGCAAACTAAAAGAGGTTCAGAGGCTGAATGGCTGGATAGCCACCCTAAGCCATTTTATGTTCAAATTGGTAGACCGTTGCCTACCCTTTTTTAAAGCCATAAAAAAGAGTAAAGACTTCGAGTGGACTGCAGAGTGTCAGCTCGCCTTTGACGAGATAAAGAGATACTTAGCTAGCACCCTGGTTTTGACCCAACCCGAGGAAGGGGATGTATTAAAGTTGTACCTCTCCATGAGTGACGAGATGGTCAGCTCAGTACTAATAAAAGAGGTAGATCGGGTCCAATGACCTATTTACTATGTTAGCATAGTTTTTCAAGATGCAAAAACCAGGTACCTGGAGATCGAGAAACTAGCATGTGCACTAATGGTAGCAGCTCGCAAGTTTCGTCCATACATCCAAGCCCACACCATCGTCGTCCTCACCAACAAGCCTCTGAGACATACCCTGCTCAAGCCCGAGGTGTCTGGCAGATTGATGAAGTGGGCTATCGAAATAAGTTAGTATGACATCTAGTATGAACCTTAGACGATAATCAAAGCCCAAGTCTTGGCCGATTTTGTGGCAAAATGTACATTCAATACCGTAGGCAGATTGATGAAGTGGGCTATCGAAATAAGTTAGTATGACATCTAGTATGAACCTTAGACAACAATCAAAGCCCAAGTCTTGGCCGATTTTGTGACAAAATGTACATTCAGTACTGCAACTCCCGAGTTGATCGAGCTCGAACACACGATGGAAGATTCAACCAGTGCGGCACCGGTCAGAACAAGTCCAACCTGGAACAAGGAGCCCTAGATTCTCCACATTGACGGCTCATCCAACCAACAGGGAAGCGGTGCAGGAATAATTCTGTATGGCCCAAGCGAGGTGAAGTTGGAATACACACTCTGGTTTGGGTTTGCGGCATCAAACAACGAAGCAGAGTATGAAGCATTGGTCGCCAAGCTCACCCTAGCAAGGGAAAAGGCAAAACACCTCATCATATGCATTGACTCTCACCTCATAGTCAACCAAGTTAACGGTGAGTATGAAGCCCGTGACCCCACCATGGCTGCTTACTTGGCCAAAGTTAGGGAGATCCTACACGACTTCATTTCCTACTTCATCAGACATATCCCAAGGTTCAAGAATGCTGAGGCCGACGCCTTGTCCCAATTAGCCAGCACAAGCAGCAACACCATGCAGACCGTGTATATAGAGGACTTACCTCGGCCTAGCATTCTCTAGAAGGCAGGAGAGGTCGCTCCTGTAGTTCAAGTAGAACCGAGCTGGATCGATCCACTCATGAGTTACCTGCTTCATGGGGCCCTCCTGCAGAACGCAATGTGGCCTGAAGGGTAGATTGCCAGTTGGCTAAGTATGTCATTATAGATGGACAATTGTACAGAAGGTCTTTCACGCTCCCCTACTTGCACTGCTTGCGATCCTCAGAGGCCGAGTACGTACTCCGCGACACCCATGAAGGCTTGTGCGGCAAACACTTGGGGGGCAGGGCTCTCACACAGAAGGTGTTACAGTAAGGCTACTATTGGCCCATGATGAAGGTAGGCGCACTCAAGTTCATCAAGAAGTGCGACAAGTGTCAGAGGCACACTAACATCCACCACCGACCTACTACCGATCTGAAATACCTCACTAGCCCATGGCCCTTCGCACAGTGGGGAGTTGACATACTTGGCCCATTCCCGCCAGTGACAGGATAGAGGAAGTTTTTGGTCATAGCAATAGACTATTTTATGAAGTGGGTGGAAGCTAAACCTCTAGCAACAATCACATCCCGCAACATACAAAATTTCTTTTGAAAAAACATAGTATGTCGCTTTGGGCTACCTCGGGTACTCATCTCCAACAACGGGAAGCAATTCGAGGATATTAAGTTTCAGAATTGGTGTGCCGAAATGAGAATTTAGCAAAAATTCACCTCAGTAGCACACCCCTAGGCGAACGGGCAAGCAAAAGTCACCAACAGAGCCATACTTCGTGGACTAAAAGCTCACTTAGCTCGAGCCAGAGGATTGTGGGTAGACAAACTGCCTAGTGTACTCTGGGCCTACCAGACTACTATCAAGACTGCCACAGGTGAGACTCCTTTTAACCTCACTTACGACACAGAAACGGTAATTCTAGAAAAAATCGAGGTGCTTACACTACGCTTGGAGGCCTACAATGAAGAGACGAATGATGACGAGTTCCGTACCAACCTAGACCTGGTGGAAGAAGTATGAGACCTGACATACATCTGGACTGTAGCTTACCAGTAGAGAGTAGTTCGGTACTATAATGCTCGGGTCAAAAAGCGACACTTCCTCGTCGACAACTTGGTTCTTCGGAAGGTTATGGTACCTGAGCCCGACATCGGTAAGCTCAGACCGAATTGGAAAGGCCTGTATCGAGTAAGATGGGTATTCGGGGAAGGTATGCATGAGCTCGAGACTCTGAAAGGGAAGCAAGCACCTCAAGCGTGGAACATCGGCAACCTAAGAAGATATTACTTGTGATCACCGAACTGGAGAGAGGACTGCGAGTCACTCCCAGAAGCCCAAGGGCCATGATGCCGAGCTGATATAAGACCTCGGCGCTATGATAAGTCCTAGTCGCCTCTTCGGCATGGGCGGATATGTCCCAGTCACCTCTTTAGCATGGGCGGACAAGTCCTAGTTGCCTCTTTGGCATATGTAGACAAGTCATAGTCACCTCTTCGGTAGAGGCAGACAAGTCCTAATCACCTCTTCGGCATAGGCAAATCAGTTCTCATGCCTAAGGCATAGACAGTTCGGGTACAAAATCTACTATGTCTAACCCACCTGGGAATATAACAACAGGTTGATCCCATTGAAGTCAGGCCTGACGACTCGGCACTGAGGGATAACCAACACCTAAGCGAGTAGCCTGTGTGCAGATAGGTCGGGTATATACCCTACAGTGTCCACCCACCTCGGTGTACAACGATGCGAAGTTATCCCTACTCGCAGTCTAGCTCGTTAGCTTGACACTTTGGGGTAACCGACACTTAGAAAATATTCTATTCCTATTTGGGGTCGGCACACAACGATGCGGAGTTATCCCTACTCGTAGTCTAGCTCGTTAGCTTGACAGTTTGGGATAACCAACACAATTTGCTCCTATTTCTGGTATAGTTCACCAGTTCGGGAGTTATTTACGCTTTGAAAGTTTTTTGCATAGAGATAACCAAAATACTTGTATTTCATTGATGTAAAGTTTTGAATACAAAAAAAAAAAGGAGAGAAGCTTTCACTATGAACTAAGCTTGGAGGCTCGGGGTGTACATCATAAAGGACCAAGAGGCTTCTAGTCACTTTGCGGCTCCTCACCCTTGTTGGAGGCATTGGTAGGAGGATCCGTCTCCATACAGCTCTCGCTAGCACCGGTCTCCTCATCATCATCGAGCAGGTCACCGTCACTTTCTGGTTTGGAGTCCGAATCTTGAGCAGCTTCAATGGCCATCTCCTCAGTGATCCTCGATGTAGTTATGACACTGAGATCGAGCTAGGGGAACTCACGTCAGATCAGCCACCTGCTAAGCTTGAAACCTTTGCGGTAGCTCGCCGTCCCCACCTCAATCATCTCTCTCCGGTACTCCGCTGAAGACTTGTACTCCTCGACGGCCTTAACCTTGGCCTCCTCCATTGCTTGAAGAAGTATCTCAGTCCGCTCCTTCATGTGAGCCTCGAGGTTCTCCACCTCCCTCTTCAATGCTGCCTCCCGCTCTGCGAGCTCCCTCTTCAAGGCCGCGCCATGCTCTTCGACCTCCTTTTTCTCCAACATCAGCAATGTGATCAGCTCATTCTTAGCCTGTGCGTCCTTCTTCAGCTAGTTATTTTCGTTGCAGGATAATTTCAGCTCAGTGTGGGCCTTGCAAGAAGGCTCCTCGGCTGTGAGGGCCCACTTCATGTTTACCTCATACTGATAAGCTAAGGCGTGGATGGTGGAATTCACCTGCCAAGAGAAGAAAACAAGTGTCAGCATATAAAAATCCAAGTACAAGACAGATTGAAGAAGACAAGTCTGAAAACTTATAACCATGCAGTGAGTAGCCGCCCGGGCTCTGAGCTGAGCAACCGGCAATTTGGTCCAGCTAGCAACCTCCTCGGTAAACACTGCATCTTTGCTCTTGAGGAGGCTGAATTTCGGAGTCAAAATGCTATGAGCTACATTGTCGTTCCTTGAAGAAGTGGCAGCTGCCGGGGTGGGCTCCGAAGACGTAGCCTCCTCGGGCGTGCGGGGTGGGGAGAGCTTGCCCAATTCCTCCTCGAATAGGTCTATCACTGGAGGCTACTCAACGGTTAAGGGCTACTCAAGCTCTGGAATGGCAGCCGACGGGAACTCAACGCGAGCTCTTTTTGAAGCTCTTTTCTTTTTCCCCTTCTTCATACTCCCGAAGAGTTCGTTCATGGGGATGTCCATGATAGCTGCAACAAAAACAAACAGTTAGAAACAGTACCGAAATAAAACAAAGGAAATACAACAAACATCAACCTACTAGGACTCAGTCCGGCCTGCACGAGCTTCTCCTCGGTCACAAAGTCTATGAACTTTAGGCCGAGCTCTGCGCAAGATCAGAGAGCCTCCCTCGTCTTCAGGTCCAACCTGACACTGGGGTTCTGGATGGCTGCCCTCTAATGGGTCAGGAAAGGCCATCCCTTGATGTTGCAGACCTCAAAATAGCAACTCTCCCAGGTCGGGACCTTGTTCGGGAGCTCATGCAAAGAGCTCGTGCAAGAGTTTGAAGCCAGGTGATAGGTAATAAGTTTGCCTATGCTCAGGCAGAACACAGGACAAGTTCTTTTTGATGGAAAGAATAGAGAAAATATGTCGAGGTCGAGAGGGAGGTTGTAGTCGTGAAAAAGAGAAATGGTTCCTACGACGTTGTGGATGGAGTGCGGGTGCAACTGGTCTATGGTGATGTTGAATAATTTTTTGACTTCAACTATCAGAGGATGAAGTGGAAGACGAAGACCAGCTACGAGCTGTTCCTTGAAGATCACGATCTTGCCGTGACCATGCTCCCAAGGGAAATTACCTAAGGGGATACTATAGACGAGGTCGTTGGGAAGTCTGTACTGGGCTACTAAGGGTAGGAGCCTGTCCATCGTCATTGTCAACAGGCCAAAGTTATTTGGATCTGACCTTGATGCGAGGTGGAAGCCAAGTCACCAGAGGCCTCTCATTCCCCCCGAAGTAAGTCCACCTCGAGAGGGCCGTAGACCGCATCCTGACCCGAAGTAACCACCTCGGTAGGATGAAGATCTATGGCTTGAGCCGAGGTACCCACCTCGGCTCCAGTGGATTCACTGCTCTCATCTAAGAGGCTATCAAAACTAAAGCTAGACATAATGGAAAGACGTGGAATAAAAAAAGAGAGCTAGGGGAGGCTCACCAAAAGAAAGATCGGAGAAAGGAAGACGACCTCGGAAAGACATTGAACTGAAGGACTCGAGCGCGACCTCAGAGTGTGGATTAGCGGACTTGTGACGAAGAAAATGAGTCCCTTGCCTCCTATTTATAGCTGATGTGTCTAGGGATCAATGGTCGAGATCGTCATGATCCAATGGCTCCTAGGAAAACCGGTTGCACGACCCCCGAGGTTGAAATTGGTTTAGTGCATGTTTTGACGTCCACGGAGTTTATAAAAGGTGTGACGTTCGCGCGTACATTAGACACGACTTGGGTTATTCCTGGTTGAGCTGGGTGGCCGAATAGGTCTGACCAATGATTTGCCCGCCATGCCACCTAGACCTCGTGCCAAATCCACCTGGACTTGTCATGAACTCCCCGTACCGGGTTGAGACTCCTGGCTCGGAGAGTGGGGGGCAATTGATGAAGGGTGATTTGGCCCGACCTAGCGAAAAGGGGACACGACCTAACTAAGAGATGACAGCTCAGCCTGGCAAGATTAGTTCGCAACAATTGAGCTCGGGTATTCAATCACCTCGGCACAAGGGTCACCATGGCACAGGGTCACCTTGGCACAGGGTCACCTTGGCACAGGGTCGCCTCGGCACAGGGTCACCTCAACATCAAGGCACCTCAGCATTCGATCCAGTTTGGAACTAAAAGACTGAAGTATCAGCTCAGGGATACCAACCCGGATCACCACGTAACGATTCCAAAAGTCTCTCTAACAGACTCCGAACCTCACGGGATCACGTCGCGTAATGGCATGCCTAATCTTCTCCCGCCCAGATCGGGTGGAATTGATAATCTTTATTAATTGATAACGTTACCCCCCAATTAAAGTGGAAATGGATCCCATCAGGACGAACATCTCAAAACCAATCCGCAAAACCCGCGAGAGTTCAACTATATCAAGGCACCAACCCCAATGACACAAGGTACGCGCGATTTTTCTACTCTCTAGCTCTCTAGCTCTCAAAGCTTTCAGCTCGCATCACAACTTACTGACTTAAGCATCGGAGCGACCTCATCGGGTTAGCCACATCGGGTTCTCTGATCCACTGTCTTGCAGATTCATCTAGCTCGATGCTCGACTAGAAGCCAGATCATCCTCCAGCAGGGAGTAGTCAGATCGCGTTACATCAATAAACATTTTGATAAAAGGGAGAGATGCTAGCAATAATGGATATTGTCAAGCTAACTCCCTCTGTAACAATATCAAATGATTTTAAGTTCTACTCTCCCCCTTTTTTATAACAATTCCAAGATTGGTTTAGCTAGGAGGGTTAAGAGAAATGACAAAGATTTCTCCACTTTTTATACAAACATATATAGAGCAAGCGTTCAACTACCAAATATACATAATAATAACAAATCACAAAAGTTGAGATGGTAATTATAGAAGTTAAGTTTAAGTATAGACTTAACTGGATAAATCATAAGGTTGTGTTTGGTTGCAGTGCAAATTTATTTGCACTAGTACAAATGCCTGGGAGTGCAAATGTAAAAAAATGCAAATTCTTGTTTAATTTTGTTTTGGGTTTTACTTTTCTCTGTTTCATGTTTTGATTTACTTCATTTATACTTAAATCAAATAAAATAAGTTAAAATTTGAAACAAAAATAGATCAAAATTTACACTCAAATCATTTGCACTACCCTAATTTTACATCAATACAAATTTATTTGCATTGCAACCAAACACAGCCTAAAGATTTATGTGTTCAAACCACAAAGGTTAAAACATACCACCATAAAAGTTACAACACCAGTAGTTTAAGCTAATGTAGTTGCGCCACTTAAGAGTTTTGAACATAAACATCGTAAATCCAAGATATCAAAACACAACGTAAGTAGAACAATACCTTGGAAAGTAGTATCCATGCCCTCACAAGGACCAATGAAGCATCGGATAAACTCTTGAGAAACCATTTTAAACACAGTTTCATATTCACTCAATCTGTCATGGCAAAGAGGTATAATAATCCAATTGATACTATCATGCATATATTTATTTCCATGCTATAATCAATTACTTGGTTCCAAACTTTAAGGATTGATCCTACTATGGAAACCTTGGTTAATACCTGGGAGAAGGGATATCTAGTCAATCAGCAACCCATGATCATCATGAGGAAGTAAATCATGGAGCTTCATCGTAAGGTTTTTTCCCACCCCTTGAATAATTCTAGAAATGGTTCTATGTTTGTTTTTGTTTGGAATTGTAGGGAAGTAGGTCGGAAAATTTTCTATCAACACATGTGGTTAATATGATTAGGAAACCAAATTGATTGAAGCTAAATTAACATTATTATTTATATTAATAATAATATAAATAATATATTGGATAGGATTCTAGTATCTATGGACTTCCTGAACTCTTTCAAATTGTAATTGTGTCGATGGGCCCTGGCTCGGGGTCTGATCATAAATTAACATTGTTATTTATATTAATAATAACAATATGTAATATGCATTTTAATTATAAATGTTGATATATTTTCATAATAACAATCATTAATATAAATATAAAATACATTTATATTTTAATTAACCAAATTAGTCGAATTAAAATTAAATTAAACCGGTTTAAACTTGGTTCAGTTTCAAGTCTAATTCGATTCGATTTGGTTCATGAAAATGGCCAAACCAAAATATTGGTTAGGCTCTATTTCCAAACCAAACCAAACCAACCAAATGAGCACCCCTACTACTCGGTAGGCAAATTCAGGAAAATATTGAATTGATACACTATATGAAAACAAAGAGATCATCAGGAAGGGGGGAGGGTAATGGCCATTTGCCTGTGCTTCTTTGTTCTCTTCATGGAAGGTTTATCTAGATTAATTTCAAAAGCAAATAAGAATGGAAAATTGATGGACACTAGAATTAATTAGTAGGCATGCTCCTATTATCTCACACTTGCTCTTCGTAGATGATATCATTATGTTTAGTAAATCAAATAGAGAAGAGGCATAATTAGGACTTAAAAGAAGTTTTAACTCAATTTCAACAGTTATCAGGATTACAAGTTAATTTTCAAAATTATTATATATTTTTTAATAAAATAACTCGCACTAAAGGTGTTCAAATAATTAGAAGACATCTCAAAATGTCAACCATCGACAAAACCCTAAGTATTTAGGGGTTCCTCTGCTATGGAAGAAAGGAAAAGATGAGAATGGAAAATTGATGGACATCAGAATTACTAGGCATGTTCCTGTTATCTTGAAATTGCACTTTGTAAATGATATCCTTATGTTAAGAGGCTTGGGACTTGAAAGAAGTTTTAACTCAATTTCAGCAATTATCGAGGTTACATGTTAATTTTCAAAAAGTTGGCATATATTTTAATAAAAGGATTCCCATTAAAGCTGCCCATATAATTAGAAGACATCTCAAAATATTAGCCCCCGACAAAAACTCTAAGTATTTAGGGGTTCCTCTACTAGCCTTTTGTCCCAAGCAACATAACTAGGAGATAAAGTCTATCTTGGTCTTAGAACCTCCCGCTGAAGATGGCACAATAGTGTATGTGAAGCCAATAGAGTAATGTAATTTCTACAAAAACCAAATTCCAACTTTCTTGGAATTGATGCGGCTATGTGAACCTTGACAAATCTGATGTTTTCTCTAAAACCTCAGCTAAGGACCGAAGAAATCCAATCCATACATTGGTAGGGTCAATCTAGGGTTTTGGGGTGCAAGCTAATGAGAGAAAGAGAGAAAGAGAGTGGGGAGAATGGAGTGACTTGCCCCTCCCTCTCATCCCTTGTATATATAGAGTACTCTCTGAATCCTATTAGGAGTTTATCTAAGTCAAATTTGAATTAGGACATATATGGAGAACTCTTCTTAAGAGAATGGGTGCTCCATACCCAGATCCATTCCCATTTTCAGTCCTAGTCACATGACATTTTAAGTAGTCTTGTGATCACTTAACTAATCTTATTAGTAATGGGCCTTTCTTAATGGTTCACCTTCCTAGGTGTTGCATGGACACTTTAGTCTTGAATATTGTGTGACATAACCCACAAAGGACTCACATAAGTCCATTATCGTTCAGCCCTACCCTTGAAAAGGTGCATGCTGAATTCTATTGACCAAGGGAAGTGAACCCTTGACAAGATCAGCTTGGGCTCAATTTGGGCCCAACATTTAAACATAAATGATCCTTGGATTCAACTACCCTATGAAGATTTAAGGATAATAGATGAAGCCCATCAGGTTATTAGCCTTATAATGGTCTCTTACCGTTAAACTCTTGGCTCATAATCATAAGAACAATGCTCATAAAGAAGGACATCTTCCCTAATTGCAAAATGCAATTCCACACTCTTTGCTTAGATGGATCTCGAGATTAAAACCCTTTTAAAATTTTTTCTGAAAATAATAATATGGCATATAAATATATTTTTCAAATTATATTTCAAATGCAGTTGGAATCCATTGCTGGTAGTTTAGGCTACCATCAGAGAGAGTGTAAACCTTGATATTTACTTTTTTTAATAAAGGGGTCGATCTTACTCAGGTAATTTCCCAAATTGCTCCAACATGCTTAGTTATTTGACTCTTGATGAATCTTACAAGTTGGCATATCAAAAGTAGCTTTGTCCAAGACCTAGTGTAGTATCATAATCAAGTCTGTTGTTAAGTGCAACTTTTCAATATTTCCCATTTGTTTCTAAGGTTCAGGGCATAATAATGTAAACTGGTCCAAACTTAGTGTTTTATACAACCATCCACTAATTGTACTTGGGGTCTAATCCTAGCAGTTGAGATAAATTACTCCACCAATTCGACAACACATTAGTGTTATCCTTGTTTGGATAAACTCTCTAAGTCTAAGTATTTAGGGGTTCCTCTACTCGCCTTTTGTTCCAAGCAACATAACTAGGACAACACATGGAGTGGCTTGCCCCTCCCTCTGAATCCTTTTTTCTTTCAAATTTATATCTTTTCAAAGTTTCCCAAACTTTGACTTAACAATGACTTTAAACAAGTTCAACTTCCAAGAATAACTTTGTATTCGCATGCTCACTCAGCACTTTCATGGGTTAAAATTATTCAAAATCTTTGGCAATCTATTCTTTGCTTAAGGATCATTTATATTTAACTTTTGTATCATTTTTCTTTTGGGGAGGTAAAGCAAACTAATTTTAATTAACCATAATCTTTAACTACAATTTGCACCCAATATTAGAGGTCAAGCATTGCATTACTAAACCTTGCACCTAATTCGAATCATGATGATGTGACATATACATATATATATTATGGGTCATATAAATACTATATATAAAATATTTTACAACTTTTAAAGTACTTAAATATGGTGGATGGATGGTAAGCTTCTTAATTTTTAAAACAAATGACTAGGGTTCAAGTCTTTTAACTTACATTTTCTTTAAAATACATGCATAATAATGTAATATGTATAATAAATAGTCATTAATTAGCATAAGTAAAGAGGTGGATAAGTGGTAATTAAATTATTTATGAAAATAAGAGGTCTTGAGTTCAAATCTTGTTAACAACATTTTAAAATTGGGTTACACTATGATATGGAAAAGATATGGTATTGAAAAAATAACTGGCAAATAAACCAGAATCATAAACATGGTAGAGAACAAGGTGTTATTTATCAAAATTCATGGGTGGGCTTTGATTGGTCAAAACTCTTTCCATATCATATCTTTTCCGTATCATAGATTTTCCCTTTAAGATTTCCTTATGTATGGACTTGGGCAGTTTCATGAAATTGGGACCAGTTCACCAGTTTTTCGGTTCAGTTGGCTGGTCAGTCGATTTTTAGCGGGTTTTGAGCAAGTCCAACTATTGGGGTATGATCGAATGGTCAAGGCCCCAAGTCATGATTCAACCAGTCGGTCTGGTCCCGTTTTCTAAACATTGATTAAAACATGCATTTTAAAGTTGCATCATAGCATTAATAGAATAGAGGTTCACTACCTAAATATGAGATCTATCAAGTAAGCAACACAAAAGCTATGATAATTGTTTATTGAAACCTTATGTCATTTAACTTTCTTCCTTGTTGCATAGATTGCATATAATTTATCTTCTTTGGCTAGCCATAGAGGTAAAGACTTTTGGTACCCACTCAAGGTTTTATTGGGTTTCAGTATATAGTGTATTGGGCCTTTTTATCATCATCTCCTTCATTAGAGCTTTCATTTTTAGAACACACAATTTGTACCATACTGAATTTTTTTGCTTCTTCCTAAAGTCTTCAATTTTCCTACATATTTACACCATCTTTATCGCACATATTGTCAATAACAAAACTTACAAGATTAATGCCTTCATAAGTGAGTTGAAAGTGTATGCCAAGTTTCATATGCGGTTTTACATGAAGTAACCCTATTGAGTTTATTCCCATCAAATTCCCTTTTTAAAATCTACATGGATGTATCATTTTGTAAAACTCTTAGTCTATCATTTTCATTCCATTCTTTGTGTAGCTTTTCTATGATTCCCTATCTATGATCTTAGTAGGTTTGAATGGACTGTTATCAACTAGATCCCAAGGATCATAATCTATGTAAATGAGATAAATTACCATTCTCACTTTCCAATTGTTATAGTCATTTTCATTTAGGAATTGATATTACTCTTAGATTACCCCTCAAAATAGAGTGATCTGCCATGGTTGGCTGTTACTACCTTACCTAGAAGTTGAACTAATGGTGAACTTGCTTTAATACCATATGTTGCCTAAGTGTCCTATCCTGAGAGGGGGTAAATTAGGTTCTACAAGTTTTCCTTACCAACTGATGCTTTTTTCAAACTTAAATGAATACTATACAAAAATAATAGAGAACAGTAATATGGACTGTTGCAAAAGCAAAGTACAAAACTAATGACAACAGGAAATGTGTAGATTGACAATACAAGTACATAGACAACACACACAAAACTAATAAAGGTTCGGCCAAACCTAGTCTACGCCCTCTCCTCAGGTACACCACTTGAGAATTTCCATTATACCAGTTAAACTTTCTAGGTGTCATCAAAACCTTTACAACAACTAGACTTTCCTAGTGCCAATAAGACCTTTATTTAGTTGGACTTCTTAAGTGCCAACAAGACCTTCAGTTGAATAGACTTATGGGTTTTATCACACCTTTTAATACACCTCTGCCTTCCTACCTAGAAGACTCGATGCCATAAGATAGACTTTATGGGTCCTTTCTATACCCTTTATTGTGTTAGATCTATCTTAGAACATATAGCTAGCAAACCATTAGCTATACAAGCAAAACTATAATATGAACATTGTAAGCATAAGTGAAGCAATGTTTATCAATAAGATGATATAACATTGTAAGCATAAGTAATCCAATATGAAAGATAACACAATGAATGCTTGATATCATTGATATCTTGACTTCTCTCACTCAACAAATTTAAGCACAAGTAATCCAGTAACTTGATATCTTTTCCTTCTTCTTCTTCTTCTTTATGGTAGCATGATATCTTGCTAAGAGAGTGTTTAGTTCATTATTTGATACAATTACTCCTCTTAGATCATCAATAGTTTCATCAAATTCTTCAAGTTCAACTAAAGAAGTATTTATACAGTTGTACACTTTTGATGAAATTGTTAGTACTCTTAATGAGTTTGTTATCATCAACACACTTACCAATGAAAATACCTTAGAGTTTCGAGAGTTTTGTCCTTTTGCTTTGTTTTTATATTTTTTTTGTGTGGCCTACACAACAAAGGATATCTCATTCTATAGGCTAAGGCTAGGGTAGAGAGCGGTCTCTGAAGGGTTGAGAGATCCATCACATGGACGACCAAAGATTTGCGGAATAAGGGGCGAATTTCAAAAATTTTTCTCTCCCTTCAACTGGGAATCACATTCCCTATTTGGAAAATCACATTTTCAAGGATAAATCTTGAACCTTAAACTGAACCAGATCTGAACCAAAAGGAATGGGAGAGAATGATACCTGATACGGAGAAGCAATATCTCCCAACGAAGGTGTTCACGCCCAAGGAAGGATCCAAAGACTGCTCCCACTGAAGATGGTGCAGTGCAGGATGGAGCAGAATCAGTAGTGTTCTTCCCCAAGAAATCTGTCCTTTGCAAGAAACAGCAGGATGGAATGTGAGCACAGCTTCCTTTTCAATCCTTTCTCAAAGAATTGATGTCAAGATCCAATCTTGACTTCTCCCTTAGTTGGAGATCGAACTGGGAAACAGGGCGGCAAGAGCAGGGAGGCGGCAAGAGAGTATTCGCAGGGTGCAGAATTCTCTCTTCTTGATTTCAGCACTAACAAAGGATCTGATGTATTTCTTGTTCACCTTCAAGGTTGCCACCACCTCCTTTATTTTGTTAACTTGAAAAGATCAGCTCCTAATCCCATTAGGAGGTGCTTATCCAAATCATATTTGGATCAGCCTTCTCTTCTAGTGATAAGGATAAACCCTTATCTTATCTGCAGATTAGATTAGCTTTATCCTAATCTTATTAGGAGGTTTCTAGATATGAATCACATTCAGATCTGGACTCTCTGAGTTGATAGGATGAAGACCCTATCCTAACTGCTAATCCATCTCAGAATTCGCCCCTTTAATTAACTAAATTAATAGCCCAGTTCGAAATGGGCTTTAGGCCCATTAAGCTTATGTGCTCACTTAACTTTCCTAACTGCTGCCCAGTTGGGCTTCCTTGTATGGCGTGGGACCCAAGCATTGATCTACACATTATCCACATGGGTTCGGCCTAGCCTTTGTTACAAGGCCTGGTCGAATGCACTGTTAAGACAGTGCACCCCTTGAAACCCATCGAATGGGCTCTATGGGCCCAACACTTACCCTAAGTGGTCCCTGGGCCAAGCCACCTTGTAACACCCAGGGACTGTGGGCAGATGCAAGATTAGCCCATCAGGTATTATCCTCAATGGTCTTACACTTAACCTCTCAGCCCATAATGATCATACACTGCCCGACAAGAGAGGACCTCTCCCTCGGCTGCAAGGAACAGTGTTGCACTCTCCACTTATATGGATCCCGGGAATTAAAACCCTTTTGCAAACATTTTAGAAACCATAATATATATACTTTTATATCTCATATAAAATATACTTTGCAAAACAAATCTCAACGGTTGAAATCGACTGCCGGCAGTCTTGGTTTCCAACAGTGAGAGTGCATCCCCGATCATTACCTTTGTCCGACAAAGAGGCTGATCCTGTCACTATGATCACCCACTCAGATGAATTCTCGGATTGTCCCAACATACCCAGGTTTTGACCCCCGCTAAGGATCTCACTGATTGGTACATCAAAGACAGCCCGATCCGACACCTAGTGCAGTATCATAATCGAGTCTAGGGGTCGGGTGTAACTTTCCAGTTTTGCCCATCAATCTCCAAGGTCCATGGCAATACTGGAAATCTGGTCCAGTTCAAAGATTCAATTAATCCCACACTGTATGTGCCTAGGGTCTCACCCCAGTAGCTGAGACAAGCCACCCCAACCGACTTGGTGGCACCACAGTGTCAGCCTTGTCAGGATAGGTCTCCCCAGACCGACCCACTGGCTGTGAACATTCTAAACTAACACGAGTCTCAATAAGTGTCCAGTTTAAGGGTATTACACAGAAACATACCAAGGGAACATGAATCAAATATGTACTTTTATTCATTTACAATAAACTCATAAAGTACATCAATTTTGATTGAAGCTAAAGGCATACAAAACTGTCTAACAGCTCCCACTTGCACTTAGGTCCAATCAGGTACTAGCCGGAGTCCCATGCTTTCCACGTGTTTCTCAAACACTTTCTGTGATAGTGGCTTTGTCAATGGGTCTGCTACATTATCCGCTGACGCTACCTTTTGAATCAGGACGTCCCCTCTACTAACAATCTCCCGCAGTACGTGGTACTTCCTCTCGATGTGCTTCGACTTCGAGTGGGCTCATGGCTTCTTAGCCTGAGCAATGGCTCCATTGTTGTCACACAACAATGGGATGGGTGATGTGTCGGACGGAACTACTCCCAACTCATGAATGAACTTCTTCATCCTTACGGCTTCTTTGGCAGCCTCACTTGCGGCGATGTACTCGGCCTCGGTCGTGGAGTCTGCAGTGGACCCCTGTTTGCTGCTTTTCCAGCAAACAGCACACGATCCTATCGTGAAAACATATCCAGATGTAGACTTTCTATCATCTGGGTCTGACTGGAAATCGGCATTTGTATACCCTTGGATCTGTAGTGAGCTACCGTCGAATACTAGACAAAACTCTTTTGTCCTTCGAAGGTACTTAAGTACGTTTTTCACAGCAGTCCAATGCTCCTGCCCTAGGTTGGCCTGAAATCTGCTTACTACACTCACTGCCTGAGCTATGTCAGGACGAGTGCATAGCATGGCATACATGATGCTCCCTACGGCAGAGGCATAGGGAACGTCTTTCATGCCATCAATCTCCTCAGAAGTCTTGGGAGACATCTTCTTGGAGAGAGTGACTCCGTGCTTGAAAGGAACATTTCCTTTCTTGGAGTTTTCCATGCTGTATCTCTTGACTATTTTGTCAATGTAGGCAGATTGGGATAATCCTATTATCCGCTTCGATCTATCTCTATAGAGTCGAAGACCCAGTATATAGGAGGCTTCTCCAAGATCTTTAATGGAGAATTGCTGTGATAACCATACTTTCACCGTAGTTAACATACCTACATCATTCCCAATGAGTAGAATGTCATCTACATACAAAATCAAGAAGGTAACCTTATCTCCACTATACTTCCTGTAGACACAGGGTTCATCCGGATTCTACTCGAAGTCAAACGATTTGACGGCAGAGTCAAAACGGATGTTCCAACTTCTAGAAGCTTGCTTAAGTCCATAAATGGATCTATTAAGTTTACATACCATGTTTTCCTGACCTGTAGCAATGAAGCCTTGCGGCTGCTGCATATAGATATCTTCAGTAAGATCTCCATTCAGGAATGCAGTTTTGACATCCATTTGCCAAATCTCATAATCATGGTATGCTGCTACAGCTAGCAGGATCCTAATGGATTTAAGCATGGCCACAGGCGAAAAGGTTTCCTCATAATCGATGCCCTCTTTCTGAGTGTACCCTTTCGCCACCAGACAAGCCTTGAAGGTCTCAACCTTACCATCGGGGCCCTTCTTCCTCTTGTAAATCCATTTGCAACCGATTGCTTTTACCCCGGAGGGCTGATCTACTAGAGTCCAGACTCCATTGGTCTCCATTGAGTCCATCTCTGCTCTCATGGCCTCCACCCACTTCTCGGAATCTATGTCCAACATAGCTTCCGTGTAAGTCACGGGATCCTCCTCACTAGTCAAGGTTTCCACCAGGTAACTATCCTGGTCATAACCATAACAGACTGGTGGCCTGGATACCCGAGTGGATCTTCTAGGTTGGTCACTACCTGGAACTTGTGGGACATCTCCCACTGCTCCTGAGTTCTCCTCATCAAAAACAACTTCCTGACGATGGGTGTCCAGGATATAGTCGGTTTCCAAGAATTGCGCATTACGACTGCAGAACACTTTCTGCTCACTTGGGTCATAGAATAGGTAACCTACAGAGCCTTTTGGGTAGCCTACAAATAGGCAACGGCTGGTGTTGGATTCCAACTTGTCTACACTCGTTCTCTTAACGTGTGCTGGACAACCCCAAATCTTCAAGTGTCTGACACTTGGTTTCTTTCTGGTCCAAAGTTCATATGGAGTATTCGGAACCGATTTGGTTGGAACCCGATTCAGCACATAAATCGCAGTCTCTAATGCGTAACCCCAAAAGGATGTGGGTAACTCTGAGTGTATGAGAAGCGATCGGACCATATCCAATAAGGTCGTATTCCTCCTCTCCGGAACACCGTTAAGTTGTGGTGTAGCAGGAGGAGCTAATTGTGATACTATCCCATTGTCCTTTAAGTAGTCCCTGAATTCGTCAGAGAGATACTTGCTGCCTCGATCTGATCGAAGGGCCTTAATTTCTCTCCCTAACTGTTTCTCGACCTCTTGTCTAAACTCTTTGAACTTTTCAAAGGATTCAGACTTGTGTCTCATTAGGTACACGTAACCGTATCGTGAAAAATCATCTGTGAGGGTGATGAAATACACGTGTTGATTTCGTGTCCTAACACTCAGGGGACCACATACATCAGTATGTATTAGGTCAAGTGTGCCCGTACATCTTTCAGGCTTACCGTTAAATGGCTGTTTCGTCATCTTGCCTTGTAGGCAAGGCTCACAAGTGGGAAGATCTTCTACAGTTAGAAAATCCAAAGGACCATCCTTTACCAACCTTGTGATTCGGTCAACACCGATGTGGCCAAGTCGATAATGCCACAGACACGTGGGATTAACTGTATCACGAGCTCTCTTCTTAGGGATTTCAGCCGACGTAGTTTCGGTTATGTTAGTTTCTAGAGAATGATGTAGAACATAGAGACCGTTCTCCAGTTCCCCGTATGCGATGAATCTGTTGTTTCTTTTAACAGTAATCGTATTACTAAAGAAGACAGAATAACCATCTGCACACAGTTTTGAGACAGAAATCAAATTTCTCCTTAAATTTTGTACATAAAGACAGTCTTTCAGTACAATTATTCCTTCTCTAAAAATTAATTCCACGGTTCCTATGGCCGCGGCTACAACAGTTGCAGTAGTCCCCAAGAAGAGTGTGACTTCTCCTTCACTCAGCCTTCTACTTACCTTGAACCCCTACAGTGAGTTACAAGCATGAGTCGAAGCCCCAGAGTCCATACACCAGGAAGCAGAAGCTACCAACAAATTGGTTTCTATAACACAAGTTTCGAAGTTACCTTTCTTGGATTCCAGGTAGGCAGGACAATTCCTTTTCCAGTGGCCGGTCTTCTTGCAGAAGTGACAGGCATCCGATGCTTTGTCTTTCTTCTGCTTCTTGCTCTTGGTGGCTTTCTTCTGAGGCTTCTTTGCCTTCCTCTTTCTCTTGCCTGTCTTGCCAGCTTCAACAAGCATGGCTACAGGCTCATCCTTTCTAATCAGTTCCTCAGCTCTTTGCAACATATTGCTGAGCTCTTGTAAGCTGACATTCAGCTTGTTCATGTTATAGTTCATGATGAGCGGATTAAAGGAAGGAGGCAAAGAGTTAAGGATAGCATCTATCTGGGTAGCAAGGTCCAGCCCGGATCCAAGAGCCTCCAGTTCGTTGATGTATCCCATCATCCGAAGACAATGGTCGTGAACTTGTTGACCCTTGGACATTTGTGCGGTCATGAACTGTTTCAAGACCTTTTGTCGAGTAGAACGATTCTGCTCTTCATACATTGTCCTGAGACTATCCAATATGTCTTTAGCAAGTTCGATCTGATCGAACTGCCTCTGTATCGGGTTGTCTAAGGAGGCAATGATGTAACACCGAGCAAGGGAGTTTTTCTCCTCCCATTCTTGATAGTCTCTCTTTCGGGCCTCAGAAGCCCTATCACCCGGACGCTCCGGGGCAGGATTCTTTGCCACTTTGTCCAACTTTTCAGAAGCTAGGACCAGCATAAGGTTCCTGTACCAGTTAGCATAGTTTGGGCCCTTCAACTTGTTGTCATCAAGCAGTTTTGCAAAAGATCCGTTTGCCATTTTCTGATAAAAGAGCAAACATCAGTCCACAACCTAATTTGATTCATGTTCATTTCATAGATATGGATTTTAATCTACGATCCACTTCTATTTATTCGTCTCTGAGATTTCCCTCCTTTCTCAGTGACGGAGACTACGGGTTGTCTCTGGAAATGTGGGAAATCACATAGGGTGCATGGAGCCAACTGTTTCAGTTGCATAACCCCACCACCTTTCTGTGAAGGATCACATCCACTCATCATATGAGTTTTCCCTTTGGCCTCTGTCAGACAAGGTTCAGAGCCGTTTTCAGGTAAACCTTTCTATCCAGTGAGTGCTTACCCATCATATTCGTGAACGCCAAGGTACCGTGAGAGAGTTCCCATTTTCTGGTGAAGCCCCTCCCACATCGGTCTATGACGCCCCTATCATCTTATGAAACACTCAGACAAGCCCAACAGCAAATGGATATCCCATTTTCTGGTGCGCTTCCTCATTACTGAAGGACCCATCCTCATGCTAATGATGGAAGGCCTTTAGAGAGTTCATCATATGAATCTCCCTATCACATGCACTCATATTAGCTGGAGGGAACAAAATTACGCCCTAGTTTGATTTAGGTCAAACCAAAGTGGCTCCCACTGACTTTCATAAAGCCAGATTTCGGTGGGCCTTAAATCGGCTAGGGTTCCGCACGCAACCTCTTGATGAGGTGTGGGGCCCACCACTAAGGGAAGTCATCCAATGACCAAAAGGGACATCATGGCAATGATGTGCATTCAGCCATGGTGTGCGCAAGAGCCACTGTCGAATGAGCATGGGCCAAGTACTTATGGCCCATGTACGCAGCACATCACACATCCATACATCACATGCAGGGATAAATTGATCCAATCAATTAATTATCTGTAAGGCCCGTTAGAAGCCCGTTAAAATTCCATAATATTAACCATTAATATTATCTAGGTATATGGGCTGAATTAGGGTTACCCAGTTCGGCCCATATAGCTTTATCCTTTAAAATGGGCTTTTGTAGTTTTAACTATTTAAAACTAGGCCTTTACAGACTGAGCCGAATTAACCATTTAATTAAATATCAATCCTTAGGCCCATTAGTGGGAAATTAGGGCTGACTTTCAGCCTTGATTAAACCCTAGAATTGGTCCAAACAGTTTTGAACCAATCTTGGTTCGAATGGGTCTAGTGTTTGATTTTTAATTAAATCCTTAATTCAAGAAAATAATCTGAAATTAAATACTGATAAAAGGAAAAACAAGAATCAGTCAAACAGGGCTGTTCGCACAATCCTTCCTGCAAAACAGAGGTTAGATCACAGAAATGCAGTTTCACAAACTACAAATCGCAGATAGCATTTCCCTTATCTACGAAATCTCCTTCTCTACGCCGCCATCTTCGATCCAAAATAAAATTAAATAGAAATCCTATTTCTATTAATAATTACATCAGATCGAATACCTATACATTGGGCCTAGGAAATAAAAAAAAATTTACAAACCCAAAATAAATCAAGAACTGCAAAATCGCAGGTTCCCTGTGCAAACCAAGAATTCGATCTCCTCTTGTACGAACAGCCCATAAATCAAGAAAATTATAAAGAACAATTCTAAATAATAATAAGATTTATTTAAATTTAATTTCAGATTATTTGCCCATCTGATTTGGGAACAAATTTCCCAAAACCAAAACTGCGCAAATTTGGTAGAATGCCTTCTCCCTAATTGCGCAGGTTCAGATCTGAAACAGAATGGTTCAAGATTTGAACCTGTGGCTCTGATACCACTGAAGAGTTGAGAGATCCATCACATGGATGCCCAAAGATTGCGGAATAAGGGGCGAATTTCAAAAATTTTTCTCTCCCTTCAACTGGGAATCACATTCCCTATTTGGAAAATCACATTTTCAAGGATAAATCTTGAACCTTAAACTGAACCAGATCTGAACCAAAAGGAATGGGAGAGAATGATACCTGATACGGAGAAGCAATATCTCCCAACGAAGGTGTTCACGCCCAAGGAAGGATCCAAAGACTGCTTCCACTGAAAATGGCGTAGTGTAGGATGGAGCAGAATCAGCAGTGTTCTTCCCCAAGAACTCTGTCCTTCGCAAGAAACAACAGGATGGAATGTGAGCACAGCTTCCTTTTCAATCCTTTCTCAAAGAATTGATGTCAAGATCCAATCTTGACTTCTCCCACAGTTGGAGATCGAACTAGGAAACAGACGGCAAGAGCAGGGAGGCGGCAAGAGAGTATTCGCAGGGTGCAGAATTCTCTCTTCTTGATTTCAGCACTAACAAAGGATCTGATGTATTTCTTGTTCACCTTCAAGGCTGCCGCCCCCTCCTTTCTTTTGTTAACTTGAAAAGATTAGCTCCTAATCCCATTAGGAGGTGCTTATCCAAATCATATTTGGATCAACCTTCTCTTCTAGTGATAAGGATAAACCCTTATCTTATCTGCAGATTAGATTAGCTTTATCCTAATCTTATTAGGAGGTTTCTAGATCTGAATCACATTCAGATCTGGACTCTCTGAGTGGATAGGATGAAGACCCTATCCTAACTGCTAATCCATCTCAGAATTTGCCCCTTTAATTAACTAAATTAATAGCCCAGTTCGAAATGGGCTTTAGGCCCATTAAGCTTATGTGCTCACTTAACCTTCCTAACTACTGCCCAGTTGGGCTTCCTTGTATGGCGTGGGACCCAAGCATTGATCTACACATTAGCCACATGGGTTCGGCCCAGCGTTTGTTACAAGGCCTGGTCGAATGCACTGTTAAGACAGTGCACCCCTTGAAACCCATCGAATGGGCTCTATGGGCCCAACATTTACCCTAAGTGGTCCTTGGGCCAAGCCACCTTGTAACACCCAGGGACTGTGGGCAGATGCAAGATTAGCCCATCAGGTATTATCCTCAATGGTCTTACACTTAACCTCTCAGCCCATAATGATCATACACTGCCCGACAAGAGAGGACCTCTCCCTCGGCTGCAAGGAACAGTGTTGCACTCTCCACTTATATGGATCCCGGGAATTAAAACCCTTTTGCAAACATTTTAGAAACCATAATATATATACTTTTATATCTCATATAAAATATACTTTGCAAAACAAATCTCAACGGTTGAAATCGACTGCCGGCAGTCTTGGTTTCCAACAGTGAGAGTGCATCCCCGATCATTACCTTTGTCCGACAAAGAGGCTGATCCTGTCACTATGATCACCCACTCAGATGAATTCTCGGATTGTCCCAACATACCCAGGTTTTGACCCCCGCTAAGGATCTCACTGATTGGTACATCAAAGACAGCCCGATCCGACACCTAGTGCAGTATCATAATCGGTCTAGGGGTCGGGTGTAACTTTCCAGTTTTGCCCATCAATCTCCAAGGTCCAGGGAAATACTGGAAATCTGGTCCAATTCAAAGATTCAATTAATCCCACACTGTATGTGCCTAGGGTCTCACCCCGGTAGCTGAGACAAGCCACCCCAACCGACTTGGTGGCACCACAGTGTCAGCCTTGTCAGGATAGGTCTCCCCAGACCGACCCACTGGCTGTGAACATTCTAAACTAACACGAGTCTCAATAAGTGTCCAGTTTAAGGGTATTACACAGAAACATACCAAGGGAACATGAATCAAATATGTACTTTTATTCATTTACAATAAACTCATAAAGTACATCAATTTTGATTGAAGCTAAGGGCATACAAAACTGTCTAACAGTCTCTTTGAAAGGTAGAGAAAGGTCTCGTGAACAAGGAAGGGAGGATCTTCTTGGGTTGAGGAAGCTGAAAAGATATGGGAAAACCCAAGGTATACTCTAGGAATGCTAGGAGACAAATAGCTTGAGATCTGATGCATTCTAATGTGAGGAGGATCTTTATTTATGGAGCTCCCGAGATCCTAAAAGGTAGGAGATGAGGATATTCGTTCCGTATTGGGGAAGGGAATATTTGATTTGCTGTCAATTATTAGATGCGCTACTAGGATATCGCCATGTGTCTCATGAGGATCTTCTCAAGGATTGACTTTCCTTATCCTTGAGATCCCTCATTACTCACGTGTGCTACTTCCTTTTTGTGCGTTATAACTAATCCTATGTGGCAACGTTGACGTCACCGTTCGGTGGTTGGTACTTCATCAATTCCACATGGCATCCTGCAAAGTCCTTTGCTGTCGTGGGTTCGCGTGTGTCCAGGCACACGCGGGTCTAGTCGTGGGCTCGATTGACTATCCTTTCCAACCCATCATCAAGAGCGGGCTCATGGGTTGTGAGTTCATCGCATGTCATAGAGGGTGTGGCTTCATCGCACACTCAGGTGTGCTTGGGTCTCTTGGACGGGTCTTTCTGAGGTTTATTTAGGTTTGAGCATTGACTGTACTTGGTGGACCGTGGGTTTATCACAATTTTTCTTTTTGCATTGCTGGTTCATCGCAAAGATGGCAGTGTGCTGCAAGTTTATCACAGCGTGGGAATTGATTGCAAGTTGCTCGTAAGTGCTTCTATGGTATTATTCTTGTTGTCTGAGTATTCTTTGAGGGTTTGGGTAAGTTATATATACCTACACATTCTATCTGCAATATCCATAACCCTATAACCATGGTGGCAATGGAATTTGATCTTGAGTCTTAGAAAAATCAATCTAGAGCCCCTACCAAATGAACGACCATCAATTGGTGAAGAGGCTTTTCAGTATTATTATTGTTGTTGTTGTTGTTGTTGCTCTATGCTTGATGGCGTCATGGGCCTATACCAACGTCAAGGTTTAAACAAATTTAGTGTGAGAATCATATAGTATAAAAAACCTCAACTTTTTTAAACAAATTTTATGTATTAGATTAATACAAAATATGGAGACAAATTACAAATGAATTTTATAAGAAACAAAATACAATGGTTTCAAACTCTCTACGGTGAAGGGGAGGGTTATAGATGTGAGTTTCATGCCTCTCTAAGAAGGGGTTTCTTGTGATGAATTGACATTCTTTGAGAAACTTGAATCCAATTTTGATGTAGAGTCAAAGTGAATTTGTAACGTTGTGGCTTGCATTTTGAAAGAGCTCTTAAATGTATATGTAAGATTAAAAGAGCTTTTTTTTTCCTCCCTAGTCATTGCTATTTATAGCCTAAGATTAAGGTTAGTACCTTAGCCCACTTGCGAACCAATCTCATGTAAATATAATATTAGTTATGGTTAACTCCTATATATACTCCATTATTTATGAAGTAATATTTTTTCAAATAAGCCGAAACTATAATACATGCTATAAGCCCAATTGGAAATAAATTAGATGAATGTAGAGAAAATAGATTATTTTAAGAAAATTAGAAATAAATTAAAAAAATAGGTTATATATACATATACATATATATATATATATATAGATTTAGCGGTTTCCCGTAGTGTTTGTGTAGATGAATATCTATTTTTATACATTTTTCTATTAATATCTCATTCATTTTACATTTTCTAAGAATTTATATGTTATTATTTGCAGGTTTGATCATAAATAACATCTAATTCAGCGGTCCGATATTATCTAACCCAGTGGTTCAAACCACCACCTAAGGATGCCAAGAAGAATGGCAGAAAGCGAAGGTAGCGGTCTTAAACTGCCTAAGTCGGCAATCAAAACCATCGCCATATTAACCCTAAGCTGACGGTTCTAAGTGGCTGTCACTGTAGAGAAATTCGAGCCATCTTCAACTGACCATCTAGCAGGGCGGCGATCATTTGTACTTAAGTTAGTGGTCTTGATCTAAGGTGGTGGCCGATGTGAGGGCAGATGCCTAACCGCCGTCTTAGATCTAGGGTGGCGACCATTGACCATTTTTTTTGTAGTGGAGAGAAGCGAAGGCTAAAATTGTCATTTGTGTCAATATAAACAATTATGGGGAAAGTATCTTACCAAACATTCCCACCCCAATAAGTGCTTAAAAATATAACAAGTGGTTTGAAAAGTGGGTTACCAAACAACCTTAAGTGGTTGTTAAAATAAGTACTTCTAAATACTTATTTTACAAGTACTTAACAAGTACTTATTCACCAAACAGGACCTTAAACAAACTGAACATTGAGTTGGACCGGTCCAAAATGGTCCAAGATATTCATTGGATAGGATTGGACCTGATCCATTTGTAATGGACTCAAATCTGGTCCAATTGACACCCCTAAATCTCATCACCTTATAGTTTGACCCATTGATCTGACACCGCTCTACAAAGAAATATGCAACCCCACACAAATTATTAGTTACAATGTATCCCATTGCCTTATATTAATGAAGTTGGTCTTTGGTGATTGAATTATGCCTTTTCTGTTAAAGTATAAGGGCTAATAGGTACCTTATAATTTAGGCTGAATGCCAATTTAGTACCCAAACTTTAAAACGCAACAATCTAGTACCCGATCTTTCATTTTGCGACAATATAGTACCCAGTGTTAACCAGCCGTTAGGTGGCATGCGAAAAGATAAAAATGCCCTTCAAGTGTAAACTCTCAACCTTACTCCTTTGTAAACTCCCAACCTTCCACAATTACGAACCATTCTTCCATTAATGTATCCTCCCGCATGAAGCAACTGTCCAAGAAGATGCGGCCCCCCTTGGAGGGGAAACACTGGGGAAGGATGGTACAAGCCTCGGCATAGCACAATACATAGTCAAGCAAAGAGAGGTCCCCATAGCATTGGGCAAGGACGAAGTTAGCATCAGGTCCTGAGCCCGCGACTGAGGTTACTAGTAGTGTGCATTTGGTCACTGACGTTCTTCATGGTGGTGACGAGTTGGGAACAAAGGAAATGGTATTATGCTCTTTTTGATGCCCGCAAAAGATTTTCATTGTTTGGGTTCTTGGGTCTCCATACTGCTGTTTTCAGTAGTAGAGATACTATGAAAAAGAAGTGGAAAGATAGTGAAGGAGCTGAGGCCGACTTCCTCATCTTTTCCTAAATTGAGTGCAAAGTGCTTTGCTTTCTTCTTCTTCATTCTCTTTTGATGCTTTCATCTGTGGCAGAGAGAGACCAAAGAGAGAGAGAGAGAGAGAATAATCAGCCTAATCGAATCGATGGATAACAATGAACATCACTGTGTTTTGTGATCGATTCCTGCAATTGAATATTTTTTACAAAAAAAAATCCTATTCAATCATCATGAAATCAGAAGAGTTAAGAGTGATAACTATGCCATCAGGGAGGATGGGATTGAATTGTTGATCCAACGTCCCTTCTCTGACAATTAAGGGTGTGTCAATGCTAAGAGAATTGCTCATACAACCCAAAATTTATTTTTCCGCTGCTCATTAAAGTGGATTCAAGTACAGACACTGTAAAGAGTAGTTGGACATTCCTCTCTCTATATTTATATTTTTATTGAGAAATTTATTCTAAGGGTTTTGGGATTTTCCGTTCACATGGATTCTGATATGTGCATGAAATGATACGTGCATGTGCATGCATGCACTAGGCGCATAGCAGCCGAAGACCTGGTCAAAATGGATAGCAGCAGAAGCCCGGTCATATTAGCCCTTAGTTGTGGATAAGCCTTAGCCATTCAGTTTTAAATCTGTTAGAATAGATAAGTCTTCAATTCTATTTCCTAGATAAGTGCATTCTGTTTCCTAGATAAGTGCATTCTGTTTTTTGTTGATAAGCTCCTAAGATTAAGGGGCAGTAGTTCATATTTCTACTCCCAGTTTGTAGCACTAATAAGGCAATAAATATAGCCTGAATGAATGGAATTGGCATTGGCTTTCCTATAAGCAAACTTTCCCTCTCTCTTCTCCTTATTCTAGATCCTTCTCCCTCTTATAGGAGAACTTGTGTGTATCATTGGTATCAGAGCCGGTTCGACCATGGATATCCATGGAAAGACTAACGCGGAATTCCGCAATGAGGTCAATGAAACCTTAGCACGACATGAGTCGAGCTTCGACCAGGTGAACACTGTCTTACAAGTAGTGGTAACCGAATTAAAAGCCCTTCGAGCCCCACGAACCACTCCCAATACCACTCCCGATAATAACCCCTTCGCCCATGAAGAATCCTCACACCCCCATACTTCCCGTTCCAGCTCCACCCATGACCACCCTCATCAACACATCAAACTGTCATTCCCAAAATTTAATGGGGATGATCCGAGTGACTGGATGTACAAGGCGGAGTAGTATTTTGAATTTCAAAATATTATTCCGGACCAACAGGTGCAGCTAGCTTCCTTCCATTTGGAAGGCATCACCATACAATGGCACAGGTGGTTGACCAAGCATCGCGGACCACTCACATGGGAAGAATTCTCCAAGGCGGTGTTACAACGGTTTGGCCCCACCGACTACGAGGACCATCAGAAGCGTTAACCCGCCTGAAGCAAACCACCACTGTGATGGCTTATCAAGAAGCCGTCGAAAGTCTCTCCCACCGAGTTGACGGCCTACCCGAGAGCTTTCTCATTGGCTGTTTCATTGTAGGACTTCGTGATGATGTCCGTTTAGATGTGAAGATCAAGTAGCCTCGAACCTTGATAGAGGTGATTGGAGTGGCCCAGTTAATTGAGGAATGAAATCACTCACATCGGAGAGCTAGACAGCCAGTTCAATCCCAATCAGCCATGACAGCCCAGAAGGGGTCACCCAACCCCATGGCCGGTGTACTGGGGCCTCCACCAAGCTCGCGCGTGAACCATGTTTCCAGTGCTCCTTCCCCAACATTCCGGTGACTCACCAACCAAGAGGTGAGAGAACGTTGTGAGAAGGGGTTGTGTTACTACTGCAATGAGAAGTTCACCCCGACCACCATTGTGCACACCCACAACTGTTCATGATTGAGGATCCAGAACCGGTGGATGGGGAGAATGTCGAATCAGAGGAAGAAAACCAAGAAGCCATCCGTGAAATTTCCTTCCATGCTATTGCAGGAGTTGAGCACCCGCAAACCATACGTGTTCTTGGGAAACTGAAAAACAAGAACGTGATAGTACTAATTGACGGCAGCAGCACCCACAACTTCATTGACCAAGCCATTGTCTCCAAGTTCGGGTTGCCTGTGAACCGAGACAAGAAATTTCAAGTTATGGTGGCCAACCGTGAAAAGATCGAGTGCATGGGGCAGTGCCGAGCTCTCACTCTCGCCATTCAAGGACACCCTGTTACTGCTAACTATTATGTTCTCCCCATCGCAGCATGCCAGTTGGTATTGGGAGTACAATGGTTAGAGACGCTTGGACCCGTTGAGATGGATTACAAACAACTAACCTTGACGTTCAAGAAGGAGGGACTCTCTTGCACCTTCCAAGGATTGGGACGAGCCAGCATCGAAGCCTTAACCAACAAGGAATGCAAAGGAATGCAATGGGTTACAAGGTATGGGATTTTTTTTTCAAATAGTTCCTTCACATAGCAGCGACGAACCAAGTTTCTTCCCACCCGAGATGGACCACCTTCCCACCGAATTTTCCAATGTGTTTGAGCCAACCGCAAGCCTGTTTCCTAAATGACCACATGACCACCGGATTGCACTGCTTCCCTACAAAGGACCGGTTAGTGTGAGGCCATATCGATACCCGTATTACCAAAAGACTGAAATAGAGAAGATGGTGAAGGTGCTTCTACAGACAGGGCTGATAAGACCAAGCAACAACCCATTCTCATCACCGGTTTTGCTAGTGAAGAAGGCTGGTGGAATTTGGCGATTTTGCGTGGATTACCGAGCACTGAACGAAACCACTATTAAAAACAAGTATCCCATTCCTGTGATTGATGAATTATTAGATGAGCTCTATGGCACCAAATTTTTTTCCAAACTAGATATACGGTCAGGATACCATCAGATTTGAGTGCAAGAAGAAGACATCCCTAAAACGGCTTTCCGGACACATGAAGGGCATTATGAGTTCTTAGTGATGCCATTCGGCTTGACGAATGCACTTGCAACTTTTCAAAGCCTCATGAACGACCTCTTTCGCCCATACCTCCAGAAATTTATTTTGGTCTTCTTCGACGACATTCTGGTTTATTCTAAATCATGGGAAGACCACCTATCACATTTGAGAGTTGTTCTAATTGTATTATCCTCTAAAAGATTATTTGAAAAAATGTCAAAATGTCAATTTGGTGTTTCGCAGGTTGAGTACTTGGGTGATGTGATTTCAGAACAAGGCGTATCCGTTGATACAGCCAAAATACAAGTTGTTCTCGCATGGCCTACACTGACATCAACGAAGGGGGTCCGTGGCTTCCTTGGGTTAGCAGGATATTACCGGAAGTTCATCCGTGACTTCGGAAGCATTGCAGCTCCCTTAATTTAACTGTTGACCAAAGGGGGATTTCAGTGGAACTAGGCAGCAGAGTTGGCCTTCCAACAGTTGTAGAAGGTAGTCACTTCACTACCAATCCTACGTCTACTGGATTTTTCCCAACGATTAGTGTTTGAATGTGATGCTAGCGCAACTGGGATTGGCGTCATCCTCATCCAGCAAAACCGAACGGTGGCTTACATCAGTGAAGCATTGAAAGGTTCAGCCTTGGCGTTATCTACCTATGAGAAGGTGATGTTAGCTATTGTCAAAGCCGTTAAGAAATGGCGCCCATATCTACATGGAAAACCATTCACAATCCGCACCGACCAGAAAAGTCTTAAATATTTACTTGAGCAAAGGGTAACCACACCGGCACCAACGCGATGGCTGCCAAAGATACTGGGTAGGACTATGAGATTGAGTATAAAAACGGGGCTGAGAACCAAGGTGTGGATTCCTTATTGCGTATGGTTGAATTTCAATTTCTTTCCATCTCTATACCACATGCAGGCTGGTGGCTGACTCTACTGGAAGAGGTCAAACAAGACACTTTTATGGGGAATTGATGGAGAAGCGACCCTTCCACAAGTTGCTTCAATGAGATGGAGTATGGTTCAAGGGGGACAAGATTTATTTGAGCCCCGCCTCCACTTTGATTTCAAAAGTGATGGCTGATTGCCACTCATCCCCCGTAGGTGGACACTTTGGGTTTCATAAGACCCTCTCTCGCATCAAGCACAGCTTCCTTTGGCCCCACATGCGTCGGACGGTGAAGGAATTTTTGCCGCAATGTGACGTATGTCAACACTTCAAAACAGATTGTATGAGACCAATGGGATTGCTTCAACCATTACCGATACCTACTCAAATGTGGACAGACATGTCCATGGACTTTATCGAAGGATTGCCTCCTTCCAAGGGGTATACGGTTATCATGGTAATTGTGGATAGGTTGACAAAATATGCCCACTTCATTCCCTTAAAACACCCATTCACTGCCACCACAGTCGCTAATTCTGGCACACTTTTTTAGGTTGTGGATAGGTTGTCTGTCTACACGGTGTTCCAACATCCATTGTTAGCGACCGTGACAAGGTATTCATCAGCTCATCAGCTCATTCTGGCACACTTGGGACCCATCACCCCAACTTTCACTCAGCTTTCCCCAAACTCGGATACTTCGACCATCCTACCCCAACCGGAAGCAATCTTGGATCATTGTATTATTCGCAAGGGAAAATACCGCCCAAAATCCGAAGTCTTGGTCAAATGGGCTAGGGCGCCGGATGATGATGCAACCTGGGAGGATGAATGGTGCTTTAGCAAATAATATCCCGACTTCCTTGCAGAAAAGGATCCTTCAATGGGGGAGGAAATGATACATGCATGTGCATGCATGCACTAGGCGCACAACAGCCGAAGACCCGGTCAAAATGGATAGCAGTAGAAGATCGGCTCATATTAGCCCTTACTTGTGGATAAGCCTTAGCCATTCAATTTTAATTCTGTTAGAATAGATAAGTCTTCAATTCTGCTTCCTAGATTAGTGCATTCTATTTTTGTTGATAAGCTCCTAAGATTAAGGGGCAATAGTTCCTATTTCTACTCCCAGTTTGTAGCACAATAAGGCTATAAATATAGCCTGAATGAATGGAATTGGCATTGGCTTTCCTACAACCAAACTCTCCATCTCTCTTCTCCTTATTCTAGATCCTTCTCCCTCTTTATTGGAGAACTTGTGCGTATCATTGCTATTAGAGCCGGTTCGACCATGGACATCCGTGGAAAGACTAACGCGGAATTCCGCATTGAGGTCAATGAAACCATAGCACGACATGAGTTGAGCTTCAACCAGGTGAACACTGTCTTACAAGCAGTGTTAACCAAACTCAAAGCCCTTCGAGCCTCATGAACCACTCCCAATACCACTCCCGAGACTAACCCCTTCACCCATGAAGAATCCTCACATCACCATACTTCCCGTTCCAGCTCCACCGATGACCACACTCATCAACACGTCAAACTGTCATTCCCAAAATTTAATGGGGATGATCTGAGCGACTGGATTTACAAGGCAGAGCAATATTTTGAATTTCAAAATATTATTCCAGACCAACAGGGGCAGCTAGCTTCCTTCCATTTGGAAAGCATCACCTTACAATGGCACAGGTGGTTGACCAAGCATCGCGGAACGCTCACATGGGAAGAATTCTCCAAGGCGGTGTTACAACGGTTCAGCCCCATCGACTACAAGGAACCATCGGAAGCGTTAACTCGCCTGAAGCAAACCACCACTGTGATGGCTTATCAAGAAGCCTTCGAAAGTCTCTCCCACCAAGTTGACGGCCTACCCGAGAGCTTTCTCATTGGTTGTTTCATTGCAGGACTTCGTGATGACGTTCATTTAGATGTGAAGATCAAGCGGCCTTGAACCTTGATAGAGGCGATTGGAGTGGCCCGGTTAATTGAGGAACGGAATCACTTACAGTGGAGAGCTAGCCAGCTGGTTCGATCCCCATCAGCCATGATAGCCCAGTAGGGGATCACCCAACCCCATGGCCGGTGGACTGGGGCCTCCACCAAGCTCGCACGTGAACCAGGTTTCCAGTGCTCTTCCCCAACATTCTGGCAACTCATGAACCAGGAGGCGCGAGAATGTCGTGAGAAGGAGTTGTGTTACTACTACAATGAGAAGTTCACCCCCGGCCACCGTTGTGCACGCCCACAACTGTTCCTGATCGAGGATCCAGAACCGACAGACGTGGAGACTGTTGAATCAGAGGAATAAAACCAAGAAGCCATCCTTGAAATCTACTTCCATGCTATTGCAGGAGTTGAGCACCCGCAAACCATACGTGTTCTTCGGAAACTGAAAAACAAGAACGTGACAGTACTAATTGACGGCGGCAGCACCCACAACTTCATTGACCAAGTCATCATCTCCAAGTTCGGGTTGCCTGTGAACCGAGACAAGAAATTTCAAGTTATGGTGGCCAACCGTGAACAGATCGAGTGCATGGGGTAGTGCCGAGCTCTCACTCTCGCCATTCAAGGACACCCCGTTACCGTTGACTATTATGTTCTCCCCGTCGCAGCATGCCTGTTGGTGTTGGGAGTACAATGGCAAGAGATGCTTGAACCAATCGAGATGGATTACAAACAACTAACCTTGACGTTCAAGAAGGAGGGACTCTCTTGCACTTTCCAAGGACTGGGACGAGCTAGCATCGAAGCCTTAACCAACAAGGAATGCAACGGGTTACAAGGTACGAGATTTTTTTTGAAATAGTTCCTTCACATAGCAGCGGCCAACCAAGTTTCTTCCCACCCGAGATGGACTACCTTCTCACCGAATTTTCCCATGTGTTTGATCCGCCCGCAAGCCTGCTTCCTAAACGACCATTTGACCACCGGATTGCACTGTTTCCTTACAAAGGACCGGTTAGTGTGAGGCCATATTGATACCCGTATTACCAAAAGACCAAAATAGAGAAGATGGTGAAGGAGCTTCTACAGACAGGGCTGATAAGACCAAGCAACAGCTGATTCTCATCACCGGTTTTGCTAGTGAAGAAGGCTGGTGGAGCTTGGCAGTTTTGCGTGGATTACAAAGCACTGAATGAAATCACTGTTAAAAACAAGTATTCCATTCCTGTGATTGTTGAATTATTAGATGAGCTCTATGGCACCAAATTTTACTCCAAGCTAGATCTACGGTCAGGATACCATCAGATTCAAGTGCAAGAAGAAGACGTCCCTAAAATGGCTTTCCAGACACATGAAGGGCATTACGAGTTCTTAGTGATGTCGTTCGGCTTGACGAATGCACTTGCAACTTTTCAAAGCCTCATGAACGACCTCTTCCGCCCATTCCTCCATAAATTTATTTTGGTCTTTTTCGAAGACATTCTGGTTTATTCTAAATCATGGGAAGACCACCTATCTCATTTGAGAGTTGTTCTAACTGTATTATCCTCTAACAAATTATTTGCAAAAATGTCAAAATGTCAATTTGGTATTTCGCAGGTCGAGTACTTGGGTCATGTGATTTCAGAACAAGGCGTGTCCGTTGATCCAGTCAAAATACAAGTTGTTCTCGCATGGCCTACACCAACATCAACAAAAAGGGTCCGTGGCTTCCTTGGGTTAGCAGGATATTACCGGAAGTTCATCCGCGACTTCGGAAGCATTGCAGCTCACTTAACCCAACTATAGACCAAAGGGGGATTGCAGTGGAACGAGGCAACAGAGCTGGCCTTCCAACAGTTGTAGAATGCATTCACTTCACCGCCAATATGTCTACCGGATTTTTCCCAACGATTTGTGATTGAATACGATGCCAGCAGAACCGGGATCGGCGTCATCCTCATCCAGCAAAACCGACCGGTTCCACCAAAATGACACCCTTCGAAGTAGTCTACGGGATCCCACCCCCAAGTCTGCTGACCTATCTACCAGGTACTGCTCGAGTTGGGATAGTTGACGAATACTTTCGTGACCGGGACATCATCCTACACAAGCTACAACATAACCTCTAGGTAGCTTGGAACCGGATTAAATGTCAAGCGGACCAGCACCGACGTGATGCCTCGTTCGCAACAGGTGATTTCGTGTATGTGAAGCTACAGCCTTACCGGCAGACATCAGTGGCATTTTGGCATTCCATGAACCTCGCCCCACGTTATTTTGGGCCATACCCAATCATTGAGAAGATTGGTCCAGTGGCCTATCGCTTACCCTTGCCCCCTTGCTCTCGGATCCACAATGTGTTTCATGTCAGTTTGCTGCGGAAGCACTTGGGACCCATCACCCCAACTTCCACTCATTTTTCCCCAATCTCGGATACTTCAACCATCCTACCCCAGCCGGAAGCAATCTTGGATCGTTGTATTATTCACAAGGGCAAATACCGTCCAAAATCCATAGTCTTGGTCAAATGGGTTGGGGCGCCGGCTGAGGACGCAACCTAGGAGAATGAATGGCGCTTTAGCAAATCATGTCCTGACTTTCTTGCGGACAAGGATCCTTTAGTGGGGGAGGAAATGATACGTGCATGTGAATGCATGCACTAGGCACACAGCAGCCGAAGACCCTGTCAAAATGGATAACAGCAGAAGCCCGGTCATATTAGCCCTTACTTGTGGATAAGCCTTAGCCATTCAGTTTTAATTCTGTTAGAATAGGTAAGTCTTCAATTTTGTTTCCTAAATAAGTGCATTCTATTTTTGTTGATAACTCTTAAGATTAAGGGGTAGTAGTTCCTATTTCTACTCCCAGTTTGTAGCACAATAAGGCTATAAATTTAGCCTGAATGAATGGCACTGGCATTGGCTTTCCTACAACCAAACTCTCCCTCTCCCATCTCCTTATTCTAGATCCTTCTCACTCTTATTGGAGAACTTGTGCGAATCATTGGTATCAGAGCCAGTTCGACCATGGACATCCGAGGAAAGAGTAACGCGGAATTCCACAATGAGGTCAATGAAACCATAGCATGACATGAGTCAAGCTTCGACCTGGTGAACACTGTCTTACAAGCAGTGTCAACCGAACTCAAAGCCCTTCGATCCTCACGAACCACTCCCAATACCACTCTCGAGACTGACCCCTTCACCCATGAAGAATCCTCACACCCCCCTACTTCCCGTTCTAGGTCCACCCATGACCACCCTCATCAACATGTCAAACTGTCATTCCCAAAATTTAATGGGATGATCCGAGCGTCTGGATTTACAAGGCGGAGTAGTATTTTGAATTTCAAAATATTATTTCGGACCAACAGGTGTAGCTAGCTTCCTTCCATTTGGAAGGCATCACCTTACAATGGCCCAGGTGGTTGACCAAGCATCGCGGACCGCTCACATGGGAAGAATTCTCCAAGGCGGTATTACAACAGTTCGACCCCACCAGCTACGAGGACCCGTCGGAAGCGTTAACCCGCATGAAGCAAACCACCACTGTGACGGCTTATCAAGAAGCCTTCGAAAGGCTCTCCCACCGAGTTGACGGACTGCCCGAGAGCTTTCTCATTGGCTATTTCATTATAGGACTTCGTGATGATGTCCGTTTAGATGTGAAGATCAAGCAGCCTCGAACCTTGATAGAGGAGATTGGAGTGGCCCGGTTAATTGAGGAACGGAATCACTTACAGCAAATAGCTAGCCACCTGGTTCGATCCCCATCAGCCATGACAGCCCAGAAGTGGTCACCCAACCCCATGGCCGGTGTACTGGGGCCTCCACCAAGCTCCCGTGCGAACCAGGTTTCCAGTGCTCCTTCCCAAACATTCCGGCGACTCACCAACCAAGAGGCGCAAGAACGTCATGAGAAGGGGTTGTGTTACTACTGGAATGAGAAATTCACCCCCGGTCACCGTTGTGCACGCCCACAACTGTTCATGATTAAGGATCCAGAATTGGCGGACGTGGAGACTATCGAATCAGAGGAAGAAAACCAAGAAGCCATCCCTGAAATCTCCTTCCATGCTATTGCAGTAGTTGAGCACCCGCAAACCATACGTGTTCTTGGGAAACTGAAAAACAAGAACGTGATAGTATTAATTGACGGTGGCAGCACCCACAACTTCATTGACCAAGCCATCGTCTCCAAGTTCGGGTTGCTTGTGAACCGAGACAAGAAATTTCAAGTTATGGTGGCCAACCGTGAAAAGATCGAGTGCATGGGGCAGTGCCAAGCTGTCACTCTCGCCATTCAAGGACACCCCGTTACCACTGACTATTATGTTCTCCCCGTCGCAGCATGCCAGTTGGTATTGGGAGTACAATGGCTAGAGACGTTTGGACCTGTCGAGATGGATTACAAACAACTAACCTGGACGTTCAAGAAGGAGGGACTCTCTTGCACCTTCCAAGGATTGGGACGAGCCAGCATCGAAGCCTTAACCAACAAGGAATGCAATGGGTTACAAGGTATGGGATTTTTTTTCAAATAGTTTCTTCACATAGCAACGGCCAACCAAGTTTCTTCCCACCCGAGATGGACCACCTTCTCACCGAATTTTCCCATGTGTTTGAGCCGCCCGCAAGCCTGCTTCCTAAACGACCACAAGACCACCGGATTGCACTGCTTTCCGACAAAGGACCGGTTAGTGTGAGGCCATATCGATACCCGTATTTCCAGAAGACCGACATAGAGAAGATGGTGAAGGAGCTTCTGCAGATAGGGCTGATAAGACCAAGCAACAACCTATTCTCATCACCGGTTCTGCTAGTGAAGAAGGTTGGTGGAGTTTGGAAGTTTTGCGTGGATTACCGAGCACTGAACGAAATCACTGTTAAAAACAAATATCCCATTCCTGTGATTGATGAATTATTAGATGAGCTCTATGGCACCAAATTTTACTCCAAACTAGATCTACGATCAGGATACCATCAGATTCGAGTGCAAGAAGAAGACATCCATAAAACGGCTTTCCGGACACATGAAGGGCATTACAAGTTCTTAGTGATGTCGTTCGTCTTGACGAATGCATTTGCAACTTTTCAAAGCCTCATGAACGATCTCTTCCACCCATACCTCCGGAAATTTATTTTGGTCTTCTTCGACGACATTCTGGTTTATTCTAAATCATGGGAAGACCACCTATCTCATTTGAGAGTTGTTGTAACTGTATTATCCTCTAACAAATTATTTGCAAAAATGTCAAAATGTCAATTTGGTGTTTCGCAAGTTGAGTACTTGGGTCACGCCATTTCAGAACAAGGCGTGTCTGTTGATCCAGCCAAAATACAAGTTGTTCTCGCATGGCCTACACTGACATCCACAAAGGGGGTCCGTGGCTTCCTTAGGTTAGCAGGATATTACCGGAAGTTCCTCCGCGACTTCGGAAGCATTGCAGCTCCCTTAACCCAACTGTTGACCAAAGGGGGATTTTAGTGGAACGAGGCAGCAGAGCTGACCTTTCTACAGTTGTAGAAGGCATTCACTTCACCGCCAATCCTACGTCTAACAGATTTTTCCCAACGATTTGTTATTGAATGCGATGCCAGCGGAACCGGGATTGGCGTCATCCTCATCCAACAAAACCGACCGGTGGCTTACTTCAGTGAAGCATTGAAAGGTTCAGCCTTGGCGTTATCCACCTATGAGAAGGAGATGTTAGCTATTGTCAAAGCCGTTAAGAAGTGGCACCCATATCTGTTTGGAAAACCATTCACAATCTGCACCGACTAGAAAAGTCTTAAATATTTACTCAAGCAGAGGGTAACCACACCGGCACAAATGCGGTGGCTGCCAAAGATACTGGGGTACGACTATGAGATCGAGTATAAAAAAGCGGTTGAGAACCAAGGTGTGGATTCCTTGTCGCGTATGGTTGAATTTCAATTTCTTTCCATCTCTATACCACATGCTGACTGGTGGCTGATGCTACAGGAAGAGGTCAAACAAGACACATTTTATGGGGAATTGATGAAGAAGCAACCCATCCACAAGTTGCTCCAACGAGATGGAGTATGGTTCAAGGGGGACAAGATTTATTTGAGCCCCGCCTCCACTTTGATTTCAAAAGTGATGGCGGACTGCCACTCATCCCCCGTAAGGGGACACTTTGGGTTTCATAAGACCCTCTCTCGCATCAAGCACAGCTTCCTTTGGCCCCACATGCGTCGGACGGTGAATGAATTTTTGCAGCAATGTGATGTATGTTAGCATTTCAAAACAGGTTGCATGAGACCAATGGGATTGCTTCAGCCATTACCGATACCTACTCAAATGTGGATAGTCATCTCCATGGACTTTATCAAAGGATTGCTTCATTCCAAGGGGTATACGGTTATCATGGTAATTGTGGATAGGTTGACAAAATATGCCCACTTCATTCCCTTAAAACACCCATTCACTGCCACCACAGTCGCTAAGGCATTTGTTGCCAATGTTGTCCGCCTATACGGAGTTCCAACATCCATTGTTAGCTACCGTGACAAGGTATTCATCAGCTCATTCTGGCACTTTTTTAGATGCATGGAACGAAATTGTGTATGAGCTCAAGTTACCACCCCCAAACCAACGGGCAAACCGAAGTTGTTAACCAGATGTTGGAGTAATATCTGCGGTGCTTTGCAGGTGACCAGCCGTGGAAATGGATAGAGTGGGTTCCTTGGGCAGAATACAACTACAACACCTCCACTCACTCTTCCACCAAAATGACACCCTTCGAAGCAGTCTACGGGATCCCACCCCCAAGTCTACTGACCTATGTACCAGGTACTGCTCGAGTAGGCGCAGTTGACAAATACTTGTGTGACCGGGACATCATCCTATGCGAGCTACAACATAACCTCCAGGTAGCTCGGAACCAGATCAAATGTCAAGCGGACCAGCACCGACGTGAAGCCTCATTCGCAACAGGTGATTTCGTGTATGTGAAGCCGCAACCTTACCGGTAGACATTAGTGGCATTTTGGCGTTCCATGAAGTTCGCCCCACGTTATTTTGGGCCATACCCAATCATTGAGAAGATTGGTTCAGTGGCCTATCGCTTACCCTTGCCCCTCGGCTCTCAGATCCATAATGTGTTTCATGTCAGTTTGCTATGGAAGCACTTGGGACCCATCACCCCAACTTCCACTCAGCTTTCCCCAATCTCGGATACTTCGACCATCCTACCCCAACTGGAAGCAATCTTGGATCGTTGTCTTATTCACAAGGGCAAATACCGCCCAAAATCTGAAGTCTTGGTCAAATGGGTTGGGGCACCGGTTGAGGACGCAACCTGGGAGAATGAATGGCACTTTAGCAAATCATATCCCGACTTCCTTGCGGACAAGGATCCTTCAGTGGGGGAGGAAATGATACGTGCATGTGCATGCATGCACTAGGTGCACAGCAGCCGAAGACCTGGTCAAAATGGATAGCAGTAGAAGACCCGGTCATATTAGCCCTTAGTTGTGGATAAGCCTTAGCCATTCAGTTTTAATTCTGTTAGAATAGATAAGTCTTCAATTCTGTTTCCTAGATAAGTGCATTCTGTTTTTGTTGATAAGCTCCTAAGATTAAGGGGCAGTAGTTCCTATTTCTACTCTTCGTTTGTAGCACAATAAGGCTATAAGTATAGCCTGAATGAATGGAATTGGCATTGGCTTTCGTACAACCAAACTCTCCCTCTCTCTTCTCCTTATTCTAGATCCTTCTCCCTCTTATTGGAGAACTTGTGCGTTTCAGATTCATTCTTCTGTATTCCGTGTTCATGGACTAAGCTCATCCATTGTAACTCAGAAACCAGATTTTTTCCTCACAGGCCGTGCTTCACACCAACCCCAAAGTACATAATAGTTGTGCATTTTGATAACATTTTCCCATGAATGAAGGAGATATTCTTTAATTAGTGGATTCCCTTAAGTCAACTTGTGACCTGTAAAGATTTGAAGGCTCTTTTGCCAACAATCAACAATTAATCACGCATTGTCCTCTTCAGTCTCCACAGCAAGTCGGAGGTAGAAGATGATGAACTGTGTGCTTGTGTTTTGTTTTGTTTCATTTTCTTGAGAAAGAAGATGATGAACTGTGTGTTTGGATTCTGTTTTATTTTCTTGAAAAAGAAGATGATGAACAGTGTCCAAGGGTAATTTTGATATTTTTAAAAGTCTTAAATTGCACATGAGGTCACGTGATATACATAACTGATAGTCCACTAACGGTAGGTACTAGATTGTCGCAAAATGAAAGTTTGGGTACTAGATTATCGTAAAATGAAAGTTCGTGTATTAAATTATCGCATTTTAAAATTCGGGTACTAAATTGACATTCTACCTTAAGGTGATTTTGCCAAAGTATAATAATATTGCCGCAGACAGATAGACACCAACAAAAAAGGTGTTCTTCAATCGATTAAAGCCATGGTAGAAAAATAAATTATTTCTGCAAGTAACATCTTACATCGTTCTCACAGGTACATCCCACCGTGCATTTGGAATACTTCCATATGTGTTATTTTTTACGTGAGATGTTTCTAGTGTGTGCCTGTGAAGTCATAGTGAGGCGCGCTGAGTGAAGACATGTTCCTGTCTGAACCATTCAAAGATACCATTTGTAGATAAGAGCGATAATTAATTGGGCCACATGTATTATTCATTTATCATTTATCAGTTTCTCTAATATCTTTTTCTAAATCCATATTCCGAGATCTAAAACAGGAATGTGAATACTTTCGCTTAAAAAAACAACTGAAAATGGCAAGCATTAGAAATTAAATAAGAAAAAAAACAATTTAAAATGTTAGAAAAGTGATTTGATACGTAACTTTCTTTCTTTCTTCTAGCTTGTTCGTGATCACATGTGCAATCGTGGTTTTCAAAATCAGATCGAACTCAAAAAATCAGGAACCGGTTAGATGATCAGTTCTATTTTTTTTCAAAACGAAAAATTTACTAAAAAATATTGATTTGGTTAGTAAACCGCTGACTTAAACAGTTGAATTGTTCGAACCATTCAATGGTTTTGACTGTTTATTTATTTATTTATTTTATTTTTTTGTTAGAATGGACTGTCCTTTCGGTTTGAACGGTCAGACCGTTCGACCTGGGAACCACTCTGACCGGTTCGTTGTCCGGTTCGATTTTAAAAACCTTACGTGTAAAGACTTCTTTTAAAGAGGAAAAAGAAAAAAAAAATCTCATTGCCATTTTCCTCCAAGTTGTGCATCTAATTAAATAACTGTATAGACAACTTTATCAACTATAAATCTCGCCAAGAAAGACGGATTCAGTATCGTTGATTTCTTGGCAACTTGGTATCTTTCTGTTCTATCTCAAGGTGTATCATCAAACCGAAATGCCTTCCAGAAGAATCAAAGCAGGTCTTCTTAGGCTGCCTACGTACCCCTCGAAAAGGGATCAGACCAATCCTAATTCTAAATTTTTTTTTATAATTGTGATCGATTGATGATGGCTTTTGATTGATTTTATTTCAAATTTATTTCTTTTATTTACTACTTTTTGTCATTTGATCCCTTACTTTTAACCGTTTTGCTTATTTGCAATTATTATTTCATTATTTTCTAATTTATTCTTCTATGGATTTTTTTAGTCACACTTTTTTTATTTCTTTCATTGATTTTTTTATATGTGGGTATTGCATGCACCCTAGGTCTATGTATAAGGAGGTAGTTGGAAGCTAGGAGGTAGTTGGAAGCTAGGTTTTAGATAGAGGGTGAATGGGGCTGCTTGAGGTTGCCTCTTAGTTGTAGGAAGTCTAGATGATATGGACCTATTGAGGTGGGCTCTAAGGTGTGGGAGGGTGGGCTGAACCTATGCAGAGTTGGTTTAGGCTCTAAGATGTGGGAGGGTAGGTCGAATCTATGTGGATTTGATTCTAATTGTCAGCTGGGTTTAGTTTAGGATGATGGGCCTGGATAGGTTGTTGCTGAGCAGGTAGGTTAAGTTGGGGTCAAGTGGATTAAATAGGCTCGATTTGGGTCTGTCTGGTTTATTTTAAAGGACTCAAGTGGATTAGATGGAATTGATTTTGGGCTCTAGTTGGCTAGATTGGGCTGGCTCAATTAAATTCTAAGGGCTTGGAGGGATATGGGCTATGTGAGTTAGGTGCAAATCAGGATTGATTAAGGTTAAGGGTTGAGCAATTTAAGCTAGGGACAAAAGGAATGGCTTTGTCATGATGGGTTATGGACTTGGTTCTAGCTTGGATTAGAATAATTGGATGGATTTAGATTTAATATTGGACTCGGTAGTCTAGGTTTGGATTGTAGATTGGATTTGGGTTTATGTCAGAGTCATAGATTGGGCTTAAATTCTAGATCAAGGGATTTAGGTCATGAGTTTGAGATCTGGGATCTAGACTAGGATGTGTGTTTTGATCTAGGTTTGGATCAAGATGTAGATTTAGATTTAAGATTCGGTTTTGGATTTGGATCTATGTTTGGATCTGAGTACATTGGTTTATAAATTTAGGAGATGAGAATAGTATTTGGGTGATGGGTCCAGCACTTGGATCCGGGTTAGGTTTGGACTTGGATGCAGATCCAAGTCCAAGTCATAGGCTAAGATCTAGGTATGGGTTTAGATTTAGGCCTAAACCTAGTTTGAATCTGGGTTTAAGACTGGGTTTGGATTTGCATTTTTGTCCAGGTCTAGGTTTAAGTTTAGGTCTACATAGGTGTCTACAATCTACATCTAAGTTTGGTTGTAAGCTTGGGTCTAGATCTAGTTTGGATCTGGGGTAGGACTGGGTTTGGATTTGTATCTATGTCTAGGTTATGGATTTAGGATTCGGATCTGGGTTTGGACCTAGGGTCTAAGTTTGGGTTTAGATATGGGTTTGGGATTATATCTAGATTTTGGTTAGGATCTAGATTTGGACTTTAGTCTAGGCCTGGGTATGGATTTAGATATGGATATAAATCTGGATCATGGATCTAGGATCTAGGTTTAAGCTTGGATTGGGTTGGGTGCATGCAAGACTTGGAAGATGTAGATTCATTTTTACTTCCTTTTCTTTTTTTTTATTTCTTTTTGATGTTGAACTTTTATTTTAATTTGGGCCCTTCTAAAAATAAATAAATGAAGTAAAAACATGCAAACGAACAATTGACAAACAAAGATGAATGACTCTATACTTAAACAAATACATAATATGTAATGTATGCGAGTGGGGTTTCACTCATGCATTTTACAAGGTGGGCCCAATATACCATTGGTGGGCATGCGTACATGTGTGGGCATGTATGTGGGGCCTACATACATTTTCAAGGTGGGCCCCACATACCATTGGTGGACATGTATGTGGGGCCCACATTCATTTTACAAGGTGGGTCCGACATACCATTGGTGCGCATACATGTGGGGTCCATGCGTGCACATGTATGTAGGGCCCACATGCATTTTACAAGGTGGGCCCCACATCATTGGTGGACATGCATGTGGGGTCCATGTGTGGACATGTGTGTGGGGCCCACATACATTTTACAAGGTGGGGCCCACATACATTTTTCAAGGTGGGCCCCACATACCATTGCTAGGTCCCACTTACACATTCAAATAGTTTTTTGTAAAAAGATAACTCATTTTCTTCCAAGCATATGCATCGTGCCACACGTTCGAAGAAGACGGGGGGCGCTAAAAGATTGTAAAAGATTCATTTGAAGCTTCTTGAAAAATCCCAAATTCGGGTTATTGGCATCTTTTATGGGCTGAAGCTTTTTTCTCAATAGATCTTTCTATTGCCAAACGGGAAAAGCCTAGAATTCAGGCTTTCGAGATTCTAAATAGCCCAAAGACTGCATGGAAAGACTTGCCAAATATGGCCTTAATCTTCATAGGCAGAGAAAAATTACATTTTCAAATTTTTTTATTAATTTATATTTTTCCCAAATATCTTCATGAAATTTCTATAAATTTATTAATAACATAGAAAAAAGGATTTTAAATGTAAGAAATGTAGATTAACATAAATTTAAACATTCAAGAAGGCTTATTTGAGAGAAAAGAAGCTTGCTTTTCCCCTTTATTTTTTTTCAATTTTTAGCCGTATCTTTTTTGTAGATACGCTACCAGTATGCTTGACACGCCCCGATATGCCCCCGATACGGTCCAGTACGGGCCCAATACGCATAAAAAAAAGATAATACATCAAATTTCCGTGTGTATCCCATATATGTTTTTCAAAGATATGATACGACACGCCCCAGATCAGTTGTATCGTATTGAAATTTTAAACTTTGACTATAATATAGCAATGCATATAGCACTAAACAAAACTGAATGGTAAATAGGATTCCATGTAGCCAAGTGCAATTTAAGGGCTGATCAAATCCATCTCTAAATATGATGCGTTCACCCCATGGATTTTGTGCATCAAGTGCAATTTGAGGGAATAGATGTTGGAATAACTCAGGGATGCAAGATGTGTAGCTGATCTGAAGGCTTTATACTACGCATTTAGGCTTTTAGATCAAATCCATTCTAATTTTGAGAAATTCTCAACCCAAGCCCACTAATTAAGTTAACAATTCGGATCAGGTAGGCACAACGTTGTGTTGTAAGCATGTTCAATCAGCACTTAAAAATTTTTTTGACATTTGTCGTTAAAATACTCTCATGCCACCCTTGAAAATAATTAAAACCTGCTTTCGGCAGTTGCCAAAATACATTTCAAGTGCTCATTTAACGTACCTAGTTATGTTGTGACTACTGGATCTGGTCCCGTACATTAAATTAAACCCCTAAAACACCCGCAACAGAAATAATACTGCCATGTTAGCAAAATCATATTACAAAGAAAGTCATTCAAATTGGAGAACACCCCTTAGACAATTTTTAATTTGATAGAAAATAAGTGAGAAGCAGAAAATTGAAGAAATTTCTTTTAGGCTATATTTGTTTAAGATATAAATTCAATTTTACACTGACAGAAAATATGAACCGATTCAGTTATGGATGGAAATTGAAACCGGTTGTTTTTAAATATTTACATCAATTGTGCTTGATTGTGAAGGTGTAAATTTTGATGATTTTCTTCGGAATTTGGAATACATGTTAGTATAAATATAGCCTACAGCCTATAGCCTTCTTCAACCTGTAGCTTTTGCCTATATACCTATAGCTTTAGCCTACTATAACCTCTAGCCTATAGCCTGCTACAACCTGTAGCTTTAGCCTGCTACAACTTGTAGCTTGTAACAGATTGATTTTACTTGGTTGATAGAAAGGGTAAGTTTTACATCGATAATTTCGATGTTTTTTTTTACATCAATTATACAGGTGTAAAAATATTTTAAAATGGAATTTTACACCGATATTCTATCCAAACACTTGCAAAATCGAACCAGGGTATAAAATTTACCCCGGTTTGATTTTACAATTCAAACAAACACGGCCTTAATACATATCAAACACAACCATAGTGAACTGGTCGTTTGTCAAACATAGCCAGAATCAATGACAAGGCACCCTATTCAAAGATGGATTTGGCCTATTCATACACTTGATATTGTTAAAGAATTAAATCAAATAATTAAGAATGTGAATACCACTAAGAATAAGAATAAATGTTCAAAGAGTAATCTCTGACTCATTGTAGCAGTGACCTCGGATCAACCAGAGTTATGGTTAAGGGAATGGGAGATGAATATCCGATTCCGATAAACCGACTTCGATTCCAATTCAACATATCCTATTCAAATTCAAATATAAATGAATTAGGTTTGGACTAATCCAATCAGGGTTGTGTTAGATTCCATCTGCACCGAACCTGACCCATTGATACAGTGGCAACGGAAAATTTGTAAATATGGCCTTTGCCAACCAACCAATTGACATTGGATTAGTGTTGGAGTGACTTGGGATGGTAGTGGGTTGATCCAAACCCTGACCAAACCAACCAATTAACATTTTGTATTGAAATGAGAATGGTTATGTGCTTAAGAAAGCAATGGAAAAGGATATGATTGTTTGGATTTTGATTTTAATGTGCATCATTATATCTAAGGATTAAAATATTGATATATCTGTTAAGTATCAGTACATATTGATATGATTAATATTCATTTTTTTCTTTCATTTTTTTAAGCAGATGAGATATATCATCCCAAATGTTTAAAAATTGTAAATAATTCATATATCAACATATCCATATGTATTTGTGTGCATCAATATAGATACAATATGTCCAATACAGAATATATCGTATCAATATTTTAACCCTTAATTATAAAAAGAAATAATGGATTTTCATTCATGTTAGACTGGATTTTCAGTTACTTATCTGTGAATACAAAATATTATGATCTGTTGTATCTATGAATTTCAGTGGATCAGGATAATTTGTAATCATATATTGACCTGGTACTGTTGTGTTTGGTTTGAAGGAAAAACACAGGTTGAAATCCATACAAGATGTGTACAGATTTCCCTAACTTTCTTTTCATTTTCCTACCTTTTCCCATCAAACCAAACACAGCCCCGTTGAGTTAGGGTCAATGTTGCCTGAATAGCACACCCACTCTAGTCCCTATTACAGGAAATGGAGCATTCACCTAATTATTGATGCCATGCGCAAGTTTTATAATTATAGTTTTATTATAATTCCATCCAATAGAGAAGCATCAAAGCAAAGCCGTTGTAGTATAGTGGTGAGTATTCCAACCAATAGCGTTTTCATTTTTACAAGAAAAAATAAGCATCATATTATTTTTGCCATGTGATCAAAATAGCAACTTCATTTTTTGATGTGAAAGGAAAACAGTTTACTTTTTTTATAAATATTACGATTTCATTAGTGAGGGCAACCAATGCCAATGATGACCTCCGTGCAAGGTGCAACCGACCTATTGGATCTAATAAAAGTAGCCAGTCCATTGGTATGGGCCATGGAACATGCCTCCTAAACCCAATCTGAAAAGTTCGGTTGGGTTGGTTGAAGTTGGGGTAGTGGTATTGTGGTAGGGTTGAAATTAGGGGTGATCAACAAAAATGGATTAGAAAAGGGATCGAGCAATTAGGTGAATGCTTAAACAACTTGATTGATTAATTGATTAATTGATTGATTGATTAAAACTTAAACAACTTGATTGATTAATAATTGTGATGGAGGATGATTTGACCCAACCTACTGAGACGATGATACGTGGATCTGACTCAGCATGAACAATAGCTTAGCGTCATGGCCTGACCCCAGCTAATTAACGAGCTTGTAGAACAGCTTGCTATGTCATAGCTCGCTATAGGGGGAGTTCACTACAATGCGAGCTCCAGGTCCCCGAGCTACCGAGAAGAAGGGAATACTCCAAGACTATTTCAACTTGCGAGCTAGGGAAACCAGCTCGCTTCAGCAAGAACTGCCCCAATGACCAACCTTGATGAGGATCACCTCGATAAACTCCTAAGAGCTTGCTACATAGTAGCTCGTTGCGCGATAGGGTAGCTCGCTACAAAGTAACTCACGACTAAGCAACGCAACGCTCTCAGGAAGCTTCTATCTGACAAGACCGTACTCGTCAGACTGTACCACGTCTCTCGATTGACGGTGCGGTCCCTGCCCATTTGACAGTCTGCACCCTCATCTTTCGATAGATGGTGGCGTGCCTGTCCCTTTAAAACGTGTCACTCATCCAAGCGGGTAGTACATTGTAACGATCACCTGTGCAGCCCTGGTAGGTAACGACTGCGGCAGAAGCCCAGTGGCGGTTACACACGATTTGACAAGAACGCCCTTATAAAAGCCCTTTTATCGAAGGGGAGAACTCTCTCTCGAATTAGATCCGAACTTGAACTCTAACTTGCTCACGAGCTATCTCAAGACATAGTGATCTATCGCGACCTACACTCTTAGCCTTTTACACTCTTTTCTTCCTCCCCAACGTTCTAACTTAAGTTTTGGAGTGTTCCCACCGGGAAAATCCCCCAGGAATCCTTCATCTCCCTCTTCTCAGGTGCTGTTCATTGCCAACAAGGAGCCAGTCAGCAGCCAGCTAGGAGTGCCCAGATCGTGCCGCATCCTTTGGCGTCGTCTAAGGGAAACGCCTCTAATGGCCTTCCTCTAAGCTTTCACAGTTTCTCTTCCAAAAAACTCAACATTCATGGCTTATTCCAGCAATTTCGGACGTGGCTCTAGTCAGAACGTTTTTGGGGAGCAGCCCCAGCTTCCTACTGTCTGTATTGGACAGTTCACCGTCCCCCTCTCCGTGGACAGAGTCCCTAGTTTGAACATGCCTCTTACAGTGGCACCCGCGGTCACTCCACTCCCTTCCGCGGTTGGAGCAACCTTTGTTGAACCATCGGTTGTGCTCCCAGCGGCCAGCCTGAACTAGTTGGAGGACATAATTCAATGCATGCGGGCCATGCAGGCTCAAATGCAACAATTTCAAAAATTCCAACTCTACCAACAACAAGTGTTGCATTAGGTCTCCCAGTACCAATACCAGCAGCATTTCCCCTCTCTGCCTCAGGCCCAGCCGTCGCTTCCCCCTTGGCATCCAGGCACAAAGCAGACCAAGCCTTCCCGCCGGAGTGAGCGAATTCCTCGCCGGGGAGAGGCCTCCCAAGCTCAGGATCCTACCAAGAGCCAAGCCCCCTCCCATAGCAAGAAGGAGGGGCCAGCTACCCCAGCCTCACAGCCTGTAGACAGGTCGGGGGCCACCCAGCCAACCAAGACCATCTCACCCGGCCTTCGCAGTTCGAACTCCCGCTCGCGGAGAATCCATTCGAGGTCTTGGCCGCAGACTATAGGCAGGGCTCTTCGGTCCAGAGTCACCATCAGCAGTCTAAGCCTATCGAGCTCGGCGATACTGAAGCGTCAAGCACCAACGCCGAGCCAGCAAAGCAGCAGCAAAGACATCGGCGAGTTCACCGAACTGCTACTTGAGTCTCTCACGAGCTCAAAGGAAAAGAGGAGGTATGCTTAGGTGAAGTGCAAGCTACCTCTCTCCTCTCAGTCTCTTCCATGTTATCTCAAGAACTCCTCACTGTCCCCATGCCAAGGGATTTCAAGCTCCCTCCTCTAGATAAGTACGATGGGTCTTTCAATCCAAATGACCACGTGGACGCTTTTCAGTCCCAGATGCACCTGGCAAGAGCCAGCGAGTCCTGAATGTGTGTGGCCTTCTCCACCACTTTCAAAGGAGTAGCCCGCACCTGGTACCTAAACCTTGTGCCCAACTCAATAAGAAGTTGGGCACAGTTCGTGCAAGTTTTCACCTCTCACTTCGTCACCAGCAAAAGGTGTCCGCGAACTCAAAAGAGCCTCCTCGGCATAGTGCAAAGGAAGGGGAGTCCATCCGGAGCTACATCAAGTTGTTCAATGACGCTTGTTCGCCTCACAGCAACCAAGTGAGGCATCACCCACAAAGAATTCAAGTGGCACGTAGTTGTCAACCAACCTAAGATCGTGATTGAGTTCCTCAAGCTCATGGACCAGTTTATAGGGACAGAGGAGGAAATCAACTTGAAGGGTGAGCAAGCCCCCAAAAAAAGAAAGAGGGAGTCAGAACCCCCGTCTCAAGGCGACAGCAGGAAGAAGAAGGACACAGCTCAGTGGGCAAGGCTAGTCCAGCCCTTCCGAGCTCCAGCAGCAGAAAGGGAATATACACCCCTCAACGCAAAGTGGGCCGAGACCCTCATGGCGATCAAAGATGCCCCGTACGTGAAGTGGCCACCTCGGCTGAAGCCGACCCTAGCGCCAGGAATAAAAATTTGTATTGTAGCTTTCATAAAGATCACGGTCATAGTACCAAAAATTGTAAAAATCTCCGCGATGAGATAGAAGAACTCATCCGTCGCGGATATTTGTGAAATTTTGTACAAAATAATAATAATAATAATAATAATAATAATAATAATAATAATAATAATAATAATAATAATAATAAAACAGGTCGACAAGGGGAGCAAAGTAGAGATGCTCCCGAGTCCAGCAGGCAGGCGGAATAGCCGCAGAAGCAACCCCCCGAAGAGTGACCAGTTCGGGGGACCATCCATGTCATAGTTGGAGGTTCGATTGTGGCGGGCTGCACCTCAGTAGCAGCTCGCGCATCAGCTCACAAGACCGGCAGGGAAGAGCGGAACCAGCCGTAGCGACCAAGGACAGAAGACCCCATCTTCTTTATAGAGGATGATGCGTGCGGGATCCACTACCCCCATGATGACGCACTCATCATAAAGATGAAGATCAACGATTTCAAAGTTATGCGTGTCCTTGTTGATTCGGGCAGCTCAGCAGACATCCTCTTCAAAGCGGCCTTTGACCAATTCTAGCTTCAAGAGTGCGACCTAAAGCCCGTGAATACTCCCCTGGTAGGCTTCAGCAGAGAGGAAGTTCGGCCCTTGGGAAGGGTAACAGTACCTGTGGAAATCGGCACCTGGCCTAGCATAGTGAGGCTCAACCACGATTTCCTACTGGTCGCAACCCCCTCCCCATATAACGCCATAGTAGGTCGGCCAATTACCCATGCCTTACGGGCTATGATGTCCACCTACTACTTGGCCATGAGGTTCCCCACAGACTTCGGCATCGGGGTAGCACGAGGTGACTAGCTTGAGTCTCGCAAGTGCTATGTCGCCGCCCTTAAGGGAAAAACCAAGGTGGCCAATGACCTCGAGTTGGAGCGACCTACAAAGCAAAGCGAGGAGCGAGCTGCGCCCATCGAAGAGACCGTCTCTATCCCGGCCTCGGCGGAAGACCCAGCCTAGACTCTTCAGATTGATGCTTCCATTAAGGAGTTAAAATTTAGATGTTTTTGCATGGTTTGCGTAAGAAATGCCGAGCATAGACCCTAGCATCATAACTCATAAACTTAATACTAATCTTGTAGTTAGGCCCGTTAGACAGAAGAAACGCAACCTAGCCCTAGAGCAATGGAGGGCAGTTGACAAGGAGGTCTGGAAGCTCCTTGCAGCCGATTTCATTAGGGAAGTCCATTACCCGAGTTGGGTGGCCAACCCCGTCCTGGTGAAAAAGACTAACGGTAAATGACGCATGTGCATCGACTACACCGACCTGAACCGAGCTTGCCTAAAGGACTGCTTCCCACTCCCTAGAATCGACTGTCTGGTGGACGCAACCTCAGGGCACAAGTTGCTGAGTTTTCTAGACGCCTACTCGGGCTACAATCAGATCAGGATGGACCCGACAGATGAAGAAAAGACTGCCTTCATAACCGAGTTCGGTCTGTACTGCTACAAGGTCATGCCCTTTGGGCTAAAAAATGCTGGGGCGACCTTTCAAAGACTTGTAAACAAACTGTTTGAGCCATTGATTGGCCAAAAGATAGAATGTTATGTAGATGACATGGTCGTCAGAACCCAGCTCTCATGCGATTTAATACAAGACTTGAATTTAGTTTTTAAAACCCTGCGTAGATTCAATATGAAGCTAAACCGAAATAAGTGTGTCTTTGGTGTCACATCAGGTAAATTTCTGGGATACATCATAAACCGGCACAGCATTGAAGCCAACCCAGACAAAATAAAGGTCATCTTAGATATGAGACCACCCCAAAAAATGGAGGTTCAGAGGCTGAATGACCAGATAGCCACCCTGAGCCGCTTCATGTCCAAGTCAGCGGATCACTGCCTATCATTCTTTAAAGCAATTAAAAGCAAAGGGTTTGAATGGACCCAAGATTGTTAGCTCGCATTTGACGAGCTCAAAAAGTACCTCGCTGCAATACCGATCTTGACGGCCCGAAGAAGGCGATGTTTTAGAGTTGTACCTCTCGGCAAGTGATGAAGTGGTCAGCTCAGTACTAATAAAAGAGGTAGATCGGGTCCAACGACCTATCTACTATGTTAGTAAGGTGTTGTAAGGAGCAGAAATGAGATATCGGAGATAGAAAAATTGGCGTATGCACTGGTCATTGCTGCCCGAAAGCTTTGCCCGTACTTTCAAGCTCATACTGTTATCGTCCTCACCAACAAACCTCTGAGGCAAGTCCTACTCAAGCCCGAGGTCTCTGGTCGACTGACGAAGTGGGTCATTGAGCTCAGCGAGTATGACCTCCAATATAAGCTGCAAACTGCTATATAGGCTCAAGCCTTAGCAGACTTCGTTGCGGAGTGCACTTTTAGCTCCGAAGTCCCCAAGCCGGTTGAGCACGAGGTCCCCAGCTCGGGCGAGCCCGGAGCTCCTAGGCCGGTTGAGTTCGAGCACTGTGAGGTAGCAGCTAGTGCAACATCTCTCCTAGTTAGGCCAAGAGTGAACTGAGATGAAGAGCCCTGGATCCTTCACGTAGATGGCTCCTCGAACCAGCAGGGCAGCGGAGCCAGAATTGTTCTGCACGGACCAAGTGGCACGAAACTGAAGTATGCACTACGCTTTGAGTTTGTGTAATCCAACAATGAAGCAGAGTATGAAGCGTTGATAGCCGGGCTAGCTCTAGCCAAGGAGATGAAAGCCAAGCACATTATCATCTGTAGCAATTCCTAGCCCGTGGTCATTCAGGTTACAAGAGAATACGAAACTCGCAAATCGACTATGATTGCCTACCTGGCCAAAGTAAGAGAGGCTCTACCCAACTTCCAGTCACACTTCATCAGGCAAGTCCCGAGGTCTGAGAACGTTGAGGCCGATGCCCTGTCCTTGTTAGCCAGCACCAGTGATAATACCATGAGAACTGTGTACATAGAGAACCTACCTCGGCCTATCATTCTCGGGGGAGGGGGTGGCAGAGGAGGTCGCTCCTGTCGTTCAAGCAGAGCCGAGCTAGATTGACCTGCTCGTGAGCTTCCTACTACACGGGACCCTCCCTGCAGACCGTAATGCCATCAGAAGGGTAGAGTGTCAGGCGGCCAAATACGTCATAATAAACGAATGGTTGTACCGAAAATCCTACATGCTCCCCTACCTACGCTGCTTGTGACCTTCCAAAGCCGAGCTCGTGCTCCGCGACACTCATGAGGACCTGTGCTGCAGACACTTGGGGGAAGGGCCCTCGCCCAAAAAGCACTACGATAGGGATACTACTGGCCAACAATGAAAGTAGACGCCGTTGAGCTCGACAGAAAGTGTGACAAGTGATAGAGACATGCCAACATCCACCATCAGCCCGCTGCCGATCTCAAGTATCTTACTAGCCCGTGGCCTTTCGTGCAATGGGGCATCGGTATACTTGGACCGTTTCCACCAGCAACAGGCCAAAGGAAATTTCTAGTGGTAGCAGTGGATTATTTCACCTAGTGAGTAGAAGTCGAACCTCTTGTAATAATCACATCTCGAAACGTTTAGAACTTCTTTTGGAAGAACATAGTGTGCCAATTTGGGTTACCTTGGGTATTAATCTCTGATAACGAAAAGCAGTTCGAGTACATCAAATTCCAGAATTGGTGCCAAGACATGGGGATCCGACAGAATTTCACTTCGGTCGCACACCCTCAAGCAAATGGCCAAGCAAAAGTCACGAACAGGGCTATACTCCGTGGATTGAAGGCATGGTTAGACCGAGCTAAAGGACTATGGGCGGATGAGCTACCTAGTGTTCTATGGGCTTACCGAACCACAGAGAAAACCGCCACAGGAGAGACTCCCTTTAACCTCACCTACGACACCGAGGCAATCATCCTAGCTGAGATCGAGGTTTCGTCGCTACGACTGGAAGCATATGACGACAAGGCAAATGAAGACGAGTTCCGTATCAACCTCAACCTACTCGACAAAGGGACCTCGCATATATCAGGACCGTAGCCTACCAGCAAAGAGTAGCTCGGTACTATAATGCTAGGGTTAAGAAGCGAAACCTCCGCGTTGGTGACCTTGTCCTTCGTAAAGTTATGGCACCTGAGCCCGGTCCTGGCAAGCTCAAATCAATTGGGAAGGACCCTACCGAGTGAAAGGGGTGCTCGGGGAAGGAGAATATGAGCTCGAAACCCTTGAAGGAAAACAAGTACCTCGGGCATGAAATATTGTCAACTTAAGGCAATAGTACCTGTAACTACTAAATAGACCACGAGTCACTCTCAGGGCCTAGGGGCCAGAATGCCGAGCTAACACGACCTCGGTGCAATAAGACCCAGTCACCTCTACGGCATGGGCAAATTACTGAGTAGACCATGAGTCACTCCCAGAAGCCTAAGGGCCAAAATGCCGAGCTAACACGACCTCGGCACAATAAGACCTAGTCGCCTCCATGGCATGGGAAAACTTCAAGGGTAGACTATGAAATATCAGAGGCGCAATAAGACCGAGCTAATTAAGATCTCGGCATCAAGAAAGAATTAGCCACTTCAGTGGTGAAGGCAGAGTATGAAATATCAAAGGCGCAAGCAGCTCAGGTTTAAACCTTACGAAGCATAAATCGTCTCAGTACGTTAGTTGAACTAAGGAATCACCAACAAGCGCATAGTTCGGGCTTACATGGTAATCACTTCGCGGTATACCATAGAGATGTCTTGAACGTTAAGGGACAGCTCGGGATAACGACTACCGAAAAGTCCTACTTTAGGCATGTAGCTCTAATAGCTGGGGTGATGAGATCGCTTTAGCAAAAAATATAGGGAGCACACCATACTTTGAAGAAAAAGAAATTTTATTACTATTACAAAAAAAAAATCAAGCTAAACAGCTCGAGGAAGTTTAACAGGAGGTAAAAAGGGCACAACCGCCTAACAAGATCTTTTCAAGGTTGGGTTTATGGCACCCGGGAGCCACTAGAAATCAGAGCAGAAAACCAATGCCACCAGCCTCAGGGGTCCACCTCCTCCACCTTGTCCTCATCCTTCGGGGGGAGTCAGGCTCTTCCTCCTCCGCCTGGTCCGCCGTCTCGAGAGATAGGCCTTTCATGGTGATGCCATCAAGATTGAGCCTAGAAATTTTCTTTCGGACCAACCAGCGGCAGAGTTTGAATCCAGAGCAGTACGAGCTTGAGCAATACTCCACTTTGAGGTCGTGATACTCATAGGAGTCCTTGAAATCCCAGACCACCCTCTCCCGCTCGGTTTCCACCATGCTATCGAAGTTCCGAGTTCAGTCCAAAAGAGTGGACTCCAAGTCCCGAACCTGTTGACGAAGGAGCTCCCTCTCCGCGGCCACCCTCGATGACTCCTCCCTATAGCATGCACTCTCCTCAGAAAGCCTGGCGATCTGTGCCTCCTGGTCCCGGACGAGCTGCTCCTGGTACTCGCTCCCCTTACAAATGTGATGAAGCTCGCTCCGGGTCCGATCGAGCTCGCCTTGGAGCTTCTGAACGATGACCCTCTGGTTGTAAGCATTGTCGGAGTGGATGTACATCTGGAGAGCCATGGCGTGGATGGTGGAGTTCACCTGCTAACAGGAAACTAAGGTCCGAAGGCAGCAAAAGGAAGCAAAAACAATGAGAGGGGAAGGACCACTTACCACCATACAGTGAGCGGAGGCGAGCGCGACGAGGTCCCTGAGTTCCATCTCCCCTCACTTAGCGATCTCCTCGTGGCAGATCCTCCTTCAGCTCTTCCACCTGGCCACTACATAGTCATCAATACCCTCCCAGTTCCCCATTGGGAGCAGCGAGTAGGGAAACGGCTGAGAAGGACCAGGAGGAATCACCCCTTGTTGCGGGAGCTCGCCCTCCTTGAGGCCAACTCCGCTCGCACCTCCTTTAGATGGAGGCAGCGGAACTTCAGGCGATGGGGAGGTGAAGTTTGGCTCCGCAGACCCGAACTCAGTACCCCCAGAGGTAGGAGTCCGATCAGGACGCGATCTCTTCACTTTGCGCTTCTGGATGCTTGAGAGGAGGCGGCGCGCGTCAACACCCGACATGATGGCTGCCAAAAAATCCACAAGATATTAGTTCGGTAAGAAACAAAATGTATGTATACACAATAGTGTTACAAGGCACTATGCGACCTAAAAAGGAAACCTACCCGGGCTCAAACTGGCCTGTGTGAGTTTCTCCTCAGTCAAGTAGTCCAAACAGAGGAAGCCTACCGATGCCCAGGACAGCATTGTTTTCCGAGTTTTAGGGTCCATCTCGGCCTTGGGGTCCTGGATGGCGCCCCTCCAAGAAGTTGGGAAGGGCCACCCCTCAGGGTTACGGACCACAAAATAATTTCGCTTCCACGCGGAAATCTTATTTGGTAGCTCATACAAGAGCTTGTAGCCACGGTGGAGAGAGAGGTAGTAAAAACGCCTTTCCAGAGGAACTCTAGGAGTGGCATCTTTAATACAAAGAATAGAAGCAAAAATGTCAAGGTTCAAAGGGAGGCAGTACTCATAACACAAAGAAATGGTCCCAACCACGTTCCGGATAGCATTGCGATGAAGTTGATCGATGGTAACATTAAAGTGATTTAGCACCTCCACTATAAAGGGGTGCAGGGGAAGACGTTGGCTAGCCTCGAGTTTTTCCTGGTAAATAACTATCTCATCGGGACCATGCTCCCAAGGAAAGTTACTAGTGAGGAAACTGTAGACGAGGTCCCCAGGAAGGTGAAAATAGTGGATTAGAGACTTAAGTCTCTTCGCCGTCATAGAAGAAGGACCAAAGGTGTCAAGTTCCCTCCCCTGAGAAGTAGAGGCCACATCACTGGAGGTCTCCCGAGCCTCCGGAACCTACTCCCAAGCTCCCCCAGAGCTTGAGGGAGTGTCGTCATCCTGGTTACCGTCTCGGTAATAAGTATGGTACGGATACCCAGACATGATTAACAGCGACTGAGACTCACCGAAAAAGACGAAACGAAGCGAACAGAAGAGCTCGGGTAGGCTAGAAAGATGTGTGACCTCAAAATCCGAAGACAACAAGATGGCATGAAAGGAAATGAGGCCTAGGGGGCCCTCCTATTTATAGCCACTACGCCCCCGAATCAACGGCCTAGATTAAGGCAGACCCGACGGTTCGTAGTCAAGCTGACCACACACCTTCTGAAACCGAAATGTGAGTGGCTGCACGTCTCCCACGATTGAGGTAATGGCGGTTGCACAACATCCAGAGTTAAGAGCCACTTCAGCACATTTTCGGTATTCGAAAAGTCAAAAATCCCCTAATTCCCACATGCACATTTAATATGAGCAGACAATCAAGTTTGAATTTCGGTCAAATCAACCCATCATACTTCATGAACTCCTCACGCTAAGTTAACACTCTTATCCCAAGGAGTGGGGGGCAATTGATGGAGGATGATTTGACCCGACCTACTGAGACGATGACACGTGGATCTGACTCAGCACGAGCAACAACTCAGCATCATGGCCTGACCCCAGTTAAGTAACGAGCCTATAGAGCAGCTCGCTACGTCATAGCTCACTATACGGGAAGCTCGCTACAACGTGAGCTCCAGGTCCCCAGAGCTATTGAGAAAAAGGGAATACTCCAAGACTATTTCAACTCACAAGCTTGGGAAACCAGCTCGCTTCAGCAAGAACTGCCCCAAAGACCAACCTTGATGAGGGTCACCTCAAAAAATTCCTAAGAGCTTCTACAAAGTAACTCGTTGCGCAACAGGGTAGCTCGCTACAAAGTTACTCGCGACTAAGCAACGCAACACTCTCAGGAAGCTTCTATCTGACAAGACAGTACTCGTCAGACTGCACCACGTCTCTTGACTGACAGCATAGTCCCTGCCCATTTGACAGTCAGCACCCTTGTCTTTCAACAAATGGTGGCGTGCCTGTCCCTTTAAAACGTGTCACTCATCCTAATGGGTAGTACATTGTAACGATCACTTGCGCAGCCTTGGCAGGTAACAACTGTGGTAGGAGCCCAGTGGCAGTTATGCCCAATTTGACAAGAATGCCCCTATAAAAGCCCTTTTACCGAAGGGGAGAACTCTCTCTCGAATTAGATCTGAACTTGAACTCTTACTTGCTCACGAGCTATCTCGAGACATAGTGATCTAGTGCGACGTACACTCTTAGCTTTTTACACTCTTTTCTTCCTCGTCAGCGTTCTAACTTAAGCTTCGGAGTATTCCCGCCGGGCAAATTCCTAGGAATCCTTCATCTCCCTCTTCTTAGGTGTCGTTCGTTGCCAACAAGGAACCAGTCAACAGCCAAATAGGAGTGCCCGGATCATGCCGCATTAGATTGATTGATTGATTGATGATTGATTAAAGCTTAAATAACTTAATTGATTAATGATTGATCGATTAATCGATTGATTGATCGTTTGATAGATTGATTGGTTGATTAAAGCTTAAACAACTTGATTGATTAATGATTGATTGATCGTTTGATTGATTGATTAAAATTTAATCAACTTGATTGATTAATGATTGATTGATTGATTGTGATTGATTAAAGTTTAAATAACTTGATTGATTACTGATTGATTGATTATCGATTGATCGATTGATTCACTTATTCATTGTTTGTTTGTTTGATTGATTGATTATTGATTAAAGCTTAAACAAATTGATTGATTAATGATTGATTGATTTGTTAAAGGATCCGATTGATTGAAACTTAAAACTTTAATTAATTGAATGATTTCAAGGTCAAACCAAGAAATAGTAAACACAAAGGAATGTAAGCATACACGATGAGGATGCCATCAATACTAATTCGAGAAAGAGTAATTAAGTCAACTAATGCTACGCTGGATGTAGATGTGATAAGAGTGGCTAGATCTTTTCAAGGGGTAATAATCAAAACCTCGAGAACTTTAGAGATAAGCTTATGAAACGTTAGACCATTAACCAAGGGCTCACTTTTTTAAAAAACATTCAAGTCGAAGGGGGTTACCTTAGTGAAAATGGGTAGATTAATGGGGGTTGATGAAAATAATGCTTTAATAATGGGGGTGTACCCTAGTTTCGGTTAAAAGGTGGGATAGGAATGACACTTTGTTAAAAAGAGTATACCACAGTTTACACTGGTAGATGGGTGTGGTTGATGGAGGTGATAATTTTGACAAAGGGCTACCCTAGTTCAGAGTTTGCAACTGACATGGTTGATGGAAATGCTTGTGAATTAGACCAAGTAGTGAAATCAAAGTTTATTATGCGCTTCTCCGAGTAGGTTCATTTGTCGTTAGCCAAAAAAGGTTTTTCTAGTACCGAATGCCAATTTTTTAAAGATCGTTGAGGACTTATTAAATGGGACGAAACGTAGCTTAGGATGAGGCTAAAAAATGAAGGGTCAATAGGCCCAAAAAGTTGGTTAAACATTGATTGATTGAATTAATAACTAGGACATTGTGGGAAGATGCACAATTTCTTTTTTTTTTTTTCTTTCTTCCTTTTACTCTTTTCGTGGCTAGAGTGATGGAATGTGCTCTCCACGTCTTTCATCGATATGTATCACGCTCTCTTACTGATCAGGGAGGAGGTTGAAATAGGGTGAAAATGCATATGAGGGGTAAGGAAGTTGAAGTCAACGATTGGATGTCATTAATGAGGGCTTGTGAGACCATCATAGCTACCCCAGTTTTTTATTCCTATGCATCCATGGTCTATATTCACTCCTTTTCAAAGGGTTTTTGCCCGAATTTTTTCTTTTCTCCCCTTTTTCCTTTTTTTTTTTTTTGTTATTTCATCATTTTTAACTAGATGAGTACCTCAATTTTTCAACATTCATTCGCTTAGAGTTTACTTGATAAAGAAAGGGTAAGGCGGAAGGCTCAAAAAGGGAGTTAGTAAAAATGCTCTGCAAGTTATGAGGAGGCTTATTAGGCAAGGCAAACGGCAAAGGTTAACCCCCCTTCATTTAAATGAAGATTGCATGACACATATAAATGAAATGCATGTTGAGCATAGTGCATACTTGCTTGATGATAAACGGGCCTCAGGAGTTTCTTCTTCTTCTTCTTTTCTTTTTTTTTTTATGAATTTTTCTCCTTTATTGATAAGTGCACCTTGGGGATTCAAGCTAGCTTAGCAAAAGGAAAAGCCTGATTGATTAGTTCAATGGGCTGACTAACGATAAGAGTGATAGCAGGGATAATTAGGAAATTGAACGCCCGAGGGTGGCCTCCAGTTTTTTTTTTTAATTGATTGGCATAGTACCATGGTTTAACGATGCCTCACTCTATGCTAGCTTGGAACGGATTTTCTTTTTTTTTTCAAGACACTTGGATTTGCTACTACTCCAGTTTGGGTCAATGCGGGTGATCTTGGTAAAGGTTCGATGCTCTCAATAGCATTACTGGAAAACTTTTTGCAATGGCAAACCCCCTAGGACTTATCGCATGTCCATGGTCCAACTAAGCTTCCATTGTATAACCATCTTGAAAGGAGGTAGACACTCACTTCCTTCTAAGGCCAGCATAGCTAATTAACTTATTCCTCCACCATGAATAAGTGTTAAAGCCAGAAGTGACACCAGAACAAGAAATGAGCAAAGTAACCACTCTTATTGGTTCAGAAGAGTGGTACTATGGTTCACATGAGAAAAAAAGTAAGATAGAATAAGGACCACTTTTATTGATGCAGCTTGTTTGGGAAAAAAAAAAAAAAAAAAAGGAGACAAGCCTTAAGCGAGAAGGGATGACTTTGAGGAACACTTGACAAGTGGTTAATTTGCCTGATTGACTAGGATTGGACATGGACTAGGCTTGGTTCTAAGTTGAAATGGGCTTGGGACTAAGCTTGTTTGGGTTTGGTGCTACGTTGGTTTCTTGATAGACTAGGATTGGGCCTAAGTCCACTAGGATTGCAATAAGTTGGGATCTACGTTAGCTGGACTTTAGGGTTAGTTTAAGGTTGGAATGGACTTGGATCTAGTCCTATTTGGCCTTGGCTGCATTGGATTGGGGATTGGACTTGAAAATGGGTTTGAGTCCTTGGCTTGTGCTTGGTCTATGTGGCCTAAGCTGAATTGGACATAAGATGGAAAAAATGGTATTAGGCGTAACCCTATTTAGCTTTGGCCTAGGTTTCTAGGTTATAGTAGGCTTGAGTCTAGACTTAGTGGATATTAGGGGGAAATGGGATTTGGCCTAATCCTATTTGACCTTGTCATGGGTTAGGCTTCTAGATGGCCATGAGGTCAAGGCTTTGGACACTAAAGCTAAATGGTATTGGGCCTAAGCCTATATATGGCTTCGGCCTAGGTTTGTCTTCTAGGTTAGTATGGGTTGGGCTTAGGCTTTAGTTAGAGGCTAAGGGATATGGGTTTGGGCCTAGGTATGCTTCTAGTTATATTGGGTTTGAAACTAGGGTTAGTTTGATACTAGAGGGAAATGGGCTAAGGGATATGGCTATGGGCTTAGGTCAACTGATAGTTGGACAATGGGCTTAGGGCTAAGCCTATTTGGCATTGTCAGATATTACGATTCTAAGTGACTGTGGGATTGGGTTGGAAATGGGCCCTAAACTAATGTGGTCTTGGCCTAGGCCTATTTGGCAATGGCCTTGGTTGGGCTACAGGCTTAAATGGACTTTGGCTTAAGCCTTATTGGCCTTTGCCGAATTGGGTTTGGATTGTAAAGGGGTTTGGGCTTGAGCTTAATCTTCTAGTTTTCTTTTCTTTTCACCTTTTCTTCTTCTTGCAACTTTTTTTATTTTTTCTGTTTTATTATTTATTTATTTTTTTATTTTTTGAATCCTTGTTAGAACTAGAGATATTTTGAGCTAAGAAAATTTAACCCTGTACTCCAAATGGGCCTATAATTTTGATCAAAATTTACCCAAAGGCCCTTCAAATTTAACCTAATGTAACCATCATTTAAGAAGTTTGAAATTTTATCTAGTTAAGGGACAAAATTGTAATTAACCTCCAATGTTATATAACTGAAAATTCTCCCCATCTTCTCTAATATTCTTTGCCTAAAAGATTAAATCAACCTCAAGAGGATTCAAGCCTACCTACGCTGAATTTCTTTTTGTATTTTTGTATATATTTTTTTACATTTTTTAAAGAATGTGAATTCTAACGTCCTATCATAAGAAAGTTGTTCATTTTCAAGAGACATTAAAGTTGGCATAACTACAACTAAAACTATCCTAACCCTACTTCTTTTGTACAAATCCCACCCCTAGTTGCTCAAACCTAAATGAAACGTCACCATGGGAACATATTTATAAGAACTACTTGCTAATCTTAGAATGATTTATTGATTTTTCTAAGTTAAAATTTTACCTTTCTGAATATGTGAATAATCCTAAAGTTACAGATTTCAAATTTGGTTGCTCATCATCCTAACACATATCAACAAAGATATTGTCCCTAATGAATGTCATGTTTCAAAAACAAATTTGCAGATATTATTTCAGCAACTAAATTTGTCAACACATTTTTATTCACATATTGCTCCTTAAAATAAGATGAGAAGCGCAATTACAGAATGTGCATTTTCCCAAGTCAATCCATGTTTCACATACAAACATTATATTTCAGCATGTCCATTAGTCCTACAACAGTGCTTTGAACATGTTTCAACATGGAAGCTACATTTCAGCAATGACATAAAACCTAAAGACCATTATTTCCTTCATTCAATGACTTCAAACTCAATAAAAACAATATATTTTAGCTTGCTACTTGATCCTACACATAATCAAAATGTTGTCCTAACAATGCAAGCTTTCAAGAACCTTGAAATAAAATCTAATCTTTGCTGAATTTTCATCACCTAAACATGCAATAGTTCTCTTAGTATGTCCACAAGCCATGGGAATCAAATGACATAGAGAACAACTGAGTTCAAATGACTCTAGCTTGAATTGGGATTTAAACAAGCATCAAGCATTAATATGCATCATTTCAGATCTGAAAACATACTTCCAAGAAGAGAAGAAAACCAAACTAAAAACAACCAAAAACAATTTGCAAATCAAAGCAAAACAAACTAGATCCACATACACACACACCCCTTCCCTATCCCCAATGGAGTCGCCATTCTGTGAACATCCAAATTGTGTTTGGGGTTTACTCCATGGTTGAAGTGGTATAGAGCTGCCACCCATCAAAAAAAAAACATGGGAGTGATGGGCCTCCCAAGTTCAAGAAACAAAACAAGACATGACTCACACCCCAAAACAAAGCAAATCTAGGTACTTTTTAGGGGAGAGAGGGAAGGTATTAGGCACTCCTCTCCCACAATTGATAAGTACTACCATTCCCCTAATTGACCAAAGAAAATAAGTTAAAAAAAAAGGAGCAACAAAGAACCAAAGGTTTTGCATATCCAAGAGGTAGCTAGTCAAGGTGAGCTTGTCTCCCAAGTGGTTCAATCCTCTCATTCTCCATTCGGGTGTGAGGAACCCTTAAAGGAGCGAAGGAATAGGCAACTACATGTATCCTCCTTTTTCCAAGGTCCCTCACACTTCTACTAGTCAAATGAGTGATGTTGAAACACAAAGGATTTGATCCCCATGAGCCATCTCTCTTAAGGCAATTTCAACTTAAGACTTATGGAAAATATGGAAGCAAAAAAAAAAAACAAAAGAAAAGGAAGAAATCTGATTCAAATTTGTATTAAAACAGAACTAGCAACACCAATAGATATAAATTATAATATTCAAACAAATAATTCTAAAATGCATGCCCACATAACTAAACAAAACCGAATTGAGACACCTATGAAAATGGGCAGATTTCAGCACTGATATTAATTTAGTCAAGTTAAAAAAAAATACTAAAAGAATCTAGAACACTCCTTTGAATTAACTAACAAGTCAATCTAATGTCTCCTACATCTCAATAACATGAAATCAACTAAAAACATGCATAATATTTAATCCACAAGAAGGTAATTCAATGCTAAAAGTAAAAAAAAAAAATAATAGAGAAGGAATTATCATATCAATAAGATTTAACAAAAAAAAAATGAAGATTAGATGAGTGAGAAGATCACCTCTTTATAGGCCCTTTGACAAACACTAGAAGATAAGTGATTGAAATTGTTGACTGCTCTTTTTGAGGTTGAACCTTGCTTGAATCGAATGGGTTGAGGGCTACTTATCCAAGGCTGCTTTGAGACTTTTCTTTTTCTTTTCTTTATTTTTGGATTGAATGATGATGGAGGATAGGTTCAGCCAGACTCTTGGAAGGGAGACGAGAGTTTGAGAGGTCGAGGCTCAGATGGTTCTTGGAGAATGATTTCGGTGAGGGTTTTTGGTTTGTGAAGAAGGAGATGGGAGCTTGGTTCAGGCATGAGGAAAAGAGAGATACGGTTTTGGGTTTATTGTACAAGGGAGAGGAAGAAGATGATGAAGGTGAGACTCGGTGGTAAGGGTTTCATGGAGGAGGGAGAGATTCTGTGAGAGATTGAGAGAGTGGGAAGGGTTTTTACCTTACTTGGATGGGGATGGTGGAGGGCCGACCTGCTGCCTTCTTTGAGTTCTTTCTTGCATCTTCCGACTCTCTTCTTCTTCCTTCTCCTCTTCTAACCAAAATGATAGTAGCCCACATTTTCTTTTTCCTATAGAGATAAGAAAGATTGGGAGGGAAGATGAAGGTAGATTCAGTGGCTAGGGTTCATGGAGGTTGGTTGTTGATGGGAGAAGGAAGAAGATGGAGGTTGGGAGGCTAGGGTTCGATGGGAAGGGTGGAGAGAATAGAGTGTTTCAGAGAGGAGGCGGTCGTCTTAGTGAGGGAGAGGAGAAAATAGAGTGTTTGAGAGAGGAGATGGTCATCTTAGTGAGGGAGAGGAGAGAATCGTGAGAGTGTTTGGTGGTTCTAGCCTTGGGAGAGAGGAGAGAATGGTGAGAGTCCCCCTTTTTTTAGGTTTAGTTTCGGTTTTTTGTTGCTCTTTTTGTTGGGTAAATTACAAAGAGCCCCCACTAAACAAAGACAGATCCCCCCTATACTATGACCGTGAAACAAAGACCCCTTTCGTTAGCTTTCCATTGAAATCCACCATTGCAATATTTTTTAATCCCCATACTACCCTTGTAATAAGGACAATTGGGAGAAAAACACTATTCATCTTCCACAACCTCATGATATATGAACAACAGTGGCAATAGTCCCTTCTATTGAGAGAAAAACATTGTTCTCTCTCTCCCCTTATTTCTCTTCTTCCCCTTTCCCTTTCTCTCCTCCCCTTTCTCTTCTCTTTCATTAACACCCAGGCTACTTTCAACAACAGTAGCTAAGTGGAATACTTGAAACTATGATTGCTTCATAGAAACCCGTTTGCTTTCCTAGCACAAGCTCTCTCTTTGGACTCTGAACGTCTCTCTATTCTTTTCTCTGGCACATCGATGGGCTCCAACCAGTATTTTGTCGATTTCAGGATCAGAACTCCACCTCAGAGCTTTCTCCTTGTGGCGGATACAGGTAGCGATCTCGTCTTGGTCAAGTGCTTTGCTTGCTGAACATGCATGGGCGTAGGTACCCGATTGAAGGGGAGGAGAGAGGGACATAAGTACCCATAGAACCAGAAGCCTCAGTGGCTTCAATGGATCAAGAGATTGTCCAGTGTCACCTACTACAGTTGTGACGCTATCATCCTCTTCAAAGCAGCTCAACAATCGTTTGAGGTTTTAATATGTTTGCCATCCTTAATAACTCAAACAGAAACCTCATCATAGTAGATGAAGATGATCCCAAGTGTGACCTCGAGCTCCTTTCCTAGGGCAAATTCATAATTGTCATCTCTAGAAGCTCTCTCTGCTCTGCCTCAGAAGCAAGGGATGCTAAGGATGGATTCTTGTTGGAACACGACAGACCTAGAATTGATTTCCTTATGTAGGATAGTAGAGATCTCTTGATGATTTCCGAGTTTATATCTTGAGCTTTCATAGCGGAAATCACTTGCATGTATACCGGCAAGCTCAAAATGAATAGATCTTTGAACTAGGGTTCGGCATTGCTAGCGGCGATGTTCTTGCTCTTATTCCTTTGGTGTGTCCCAGTATTAATCCAATTCAATATGTTCTAATTCGAAGACCTTGCCAAGCCTGTGCTGGCTCCCTCATTTACCAGCCATCCGAAGAGCGACAGATTGGTTGAAGAAGCTCATGCCACAATCAAATCGATTCATCTCTGGGGAATGCTCAACTCCTCTGCTAGTGGCATCAGTGTCTCACATGATTTTAGGGTCCTCACGGATTCTTTGATGTTCCTGAGAACCAATTAAGAGAGGAACCTCTCAGTCTTAGAGATTAGGTTATCTTCTAAGAAGTCCTCGATCATCATCAGATACTCTCTGGCGCAACGAAGAGGAGCCACATTCCAAGACATGAGATCGATCTTGACGTCGTAATAGAATTTGATGGCGGTCTCAAATGTCTCAGAACCGCCCGAAAATTCTAGGTGGGATATGTAGCAAGGTTCCTCTTCAATCTCAACATCAACTTCAGCATAATTTCCTTCGAGTTCTTCTTGCCTTCTAGAAATGTTGGTTTCTTGCTCGGTTATCATCAGATGATGCTATCTACTTTTTGCCATAAGAGGGAACTGAACAAACACATTAAGTAACAATTCCAGTCCTGAGGAATGAGGAGAAAAAGACTAAAGGAAGTACGAAGAGGTGAAGACAGCATCAATAGGGAACCTTATGGAGGTGGAAAGTCATGTCGTCCTCTTCAATCACAATGTCTCTAGATAACCCCGTAGTACAAAACCTAAAATAATGTGAATGATAAAATCCTTTTAAATTCTTCTTTTTTGAGGTAGAAGGGATTACCACCATTGTTGTTTGCAGTTTTTTCTCCCAATTGTCCTTATTACAAGGGAAGTATGGGGACTAAAAAATATTGCAACGGCGAATTTCAACAGAAAGCTAATGGAAGGGGGCCTTTGTCTCACGATCATAGTATAGGGGGGTCTTTGTCACAGATCCCATAGTACAGGGGGATCTTTATAATTTACCCTTTCTTGTTTAAACCAAATGAGGATGGGGTGCTTAGTTTAGTTAAGACCGGATTGGTTTAGTTTGGTTAGGCTTGGATCGAGTGGAAGAGGATTAGTTGGGTTTGGACCAAATTAGAGGGGCTAGTTAGGGTTTAAGTGAGGAAGGTTAGGGTTTTAGGGTTAGGCTTTCCTTTTTCTTTGTTTTTCTCTCATTGGTATTTTCCCTTTTGACCAAATTTAATGCCTTGGGGACAACTCCCCTTGATTTTCTCCCCCTTGTCCCCTTTAATGCCTAGAATGGGGAGGGTTCAAATTTTGAATTGAAAATGGCTTAACCAAATTTTTAAGGGAGAAATGAAAGTAGGGTAGCTAGGGTTTTGGGGTGCTAAATGATGGTTAGGTTGATCCTAGGGTGGAGAAGCAAGAAGGGCTCAAATCTAGGGCTAGGATTGATTCTAGGTTTAGTGAGGGCTTTGGGTGATTTTCAGTGTGTAGGGACCTAATTGAAAATGTGTAGGGGATTTTTGCAAAGAAAGTAAGTCTAAGGGGTATAATGTGCAGCATTTAAGGGTTGGGATTAAAACTCAAGATGTTAGGGTTCATCTCGGCCAACGAGATCGCACGAATTGGAATCCTCGTAGATGGAGGAGCAAAATGGGGAATTTTGTAAAGAAATTTTTCAAGGGGGTTCTAAGGTGTTCAAAAAGGGTAATGATGGGTTTGATGGCCTCAAGAGGTGTGCCAGAGTAAGAAATCTTAATTTGGAGTGTGTTGAGCAATGGGGGTAGTCAAATCATGAATTTTCTTGATATAAGGGTAAAATGGTAATTTTGGGTCTAAAAATGGAGGGTTTATCCAAGTGTCTAGGAAGGTGATTATGTGGTTTAGGTGTATCACAGAGGGTGTACCGCAATGCAAATCTTGAAATAGGAGAGTAGTAGCCAATGAGAGCCCTTGATTTGGAATCTTTATAGGTGATGGCTAAAATGGTAATTTTAAGGTTTGGAGTTTAACGAATTGATGATCGAGAGGTTTTGATGGGGTTTGGCAGTGTCAGATGATATGTGATGACGGATCTTGAATTTGGGGCGTAGCGGGCGATAAGGATGGTCCATTTGGAATCTTTTTAAATAAAGGGCAAAATAGTAATTTTGGGGTATAAAATGTGATGGATTGTCGATTGGGAGGTTTTGAGGGGATTTGGAGATGTCGGATGATGTGTAATGATGGATATCTTTGATTTGGAGAGTGTCGGCCAATAAGGATTGTCGGTTTGGAATCTTTTTGGATGAAGGGAAAAATGGGTATTTTGAGATATGAAGTTTGCTGGATGGTCAATTAGTTGGTTGATGAATGTTTTGGTAGGTCTTGAAGGTCCTAAATGATGTGTTTTGATGAACATCTTTGATATGGAGAATGACAGCCAATGAGGATCATCGATTTAGAATCTTTTTGGATGAAGGGTAAAATGGACATTTTGAGGTCTGAAATTTGGTGGGTGGTCAATTAAGTGGTTGTTGAAGATTTTGGGAAGGTTTGAATGTCTTGGGAGAGGTATCATGATCGAAATCTAAGATTTTGAGTGTAATAAGTAACGAAAGTAGTCGATTTGGAATCTTTGTGTATGAAGGGCAAAATGAGGATTTCCAGATTGAGTTGATAGAGGCCTTTGGCTAACGTACGTTCAGGGGTCTGCCAATCAACTACCTTCTCCTCTAATGAGGTTTTCAGTACCACGAGTTCGACGGTCGTTGTGTGGGTAGACTCGATTTCTTCCAGTTTTAAGCAATCCGTCTTTCTCATGTTTCACCATATGGATTACCTATTTTTTGGTTTCCTCCCGCAACTCCCTTCGGTCTCCTTTAGCTCAGGTGGGCGTTGTTCTATAGTTCTTCTGGCCTTCCTTCATGTCGTAGCCTTATCGATGGGTCTTGCATTAGATACAGCATTTTCTTTCCACATGGCTGGCTACAAGTATAGCCAAATCAAGATGAGACGGTATGGACGGTCAGAGGCCGCAACGGGACTACCATAGGAGAGCCCAAGCACTAAGAGCTCCACCTACTTACTGCTTGGGCCGACACCGCTCCTGCACTTGCAACAGGAACAGAACCCACCTATCGACTGAATACAAATTCTGCATCCGCTAGATAGGAACTTGCAGGAGATAGTCCTGCCTCACACCCACACTCACAAAAGACAAGAGTGCATACGCCTTGAACTACCAAGCAAGGGATGAGCTACCTATCGACAGCAAGCATTATTGCCTCACAACATTTGAGGGGCTCCTAACTTGCATACTCACCTCACAACCTAGAGAGAGTCCTACCATCACGAGGGATTCGAGATAAAGAGATGGCAAGCCGAAAGGATGACGGGAGATGATTGTTTAGACCGGAGATGTGGACGAGTTTTTGAGATAGCCAATCCATATGCTCAGGGCAAGAGCTAACTGTAGCAGTCTAAGGCCGAGATGAATCGATTGAAGAAGAAATTAACTTAGATAGGGCTTCGCCCCTTTCTTTTCGCCTCAATGCGGGCAACATTCGATTTGTTAGAAAGGCCTCCCTCAAGTGCTAGCGTACAAGGAGCTTTTGGCACTGAATCACATGTCGAAATACCAAAATGTTTAATCATCGAGATTTATGCTTGGTCTTTTGCCTACCGTGTACGGTGTAACGGCATCTCGTGCCAAGAAAAAAGAAGGGTGGAACCTGGCTCACAAACTAGGAGATTTGGGGGCTTTTGCCCGCTCATCATCAATCCCATTCTACTACTCTATTAGTACCAATTATTACTCTTGTCAGTCTCCGAGGGACATCGAAGACTTGGAACTACATCAAAAGACAATATTCATTGCCTCACTACCATCTCGAGAGAAGCAATCGGCTTGGGATGAATGTCATTGGTTCTTTTCCTTCTTTCCCTCTCGCATGGGAGTGTCTTATGGTTTTAAGGGTGTTGGAATTTTAGGAATTTACGTCGTGGGTCTTTCGGCTACTAAGGGGGTTCAAAATGGAATCTTTACTTGATGGATGGGTAAATGAGGGAATTTTAGATTTAAGCTTAGTAGAGTGCCATGATTTGAATTACAAGGTTGTGGAGAGGGTTTGGTCATGTCAATGATGTGTGGATCATAGGTTTTTTGTTTGAAAAGTATTGTATATGAGATGTGTCAAAATGGAACCTTTGATGGATGAACGGCAAGATCAAGGAATTTATCGCTGAAATTTGGTGTGATTGGTTATTTGAAGGTTTGGTTTCATGTGATGGGGTCTGATCGGGTAATGGGTGTGGTGATGTGGCTTAATCGGGACCATTGAAAGGGAATCTTATGGATTTAAAGGTGGATTTGAGGGTATTTGATTTGAAATTTGGTTTCCTAGGGTTTTGGCATATTCTAAAGATGTTAGCAAGGTATGATTGGGCATTTTGAGCATGAGAAGTGGGTTAGAAAGGGGAACGGGCAAAAATTGGGTGCTGACACCAACGAACCAAACCAATCAACTAGTTAACCACTCAACTTTGGTTCGACCTCAACTACCAATCTTTCATACACAGATATTACCGATTCAATTTGGAAAATGGGCCTATGGTTTGGTTAACCAAACCATGAGCACCCCTAATTGAAACTTGGCTTGGTCAACCAAACTAAACCATGAATTGGATAAATATGTATTTATGCATTTATCTACTTGTGTACAACACATTATTGGCTTTTGATTTGAATGACACTTGTAAGTAGGCTTGTTCATGGACCGAGCCAGGTCGAGCTTGAGTTGGACTTTCACTTATTATCAACATAATTTGTTCAAGCCCAAGCTCGAACCTGGCCCGACGTTTAGGCCTAGACCTTAGGCCCGAGCCTAGCTCTCATAAAAGCGTGAGGCCCAAGCCAGAGTTGTTATCAACGAACTGAAGTGGGAGAGAATAGCATGAAAGCACATGAAGGAGATGTTAACACATGTTTTTGTCATTTGACGGCCATGAATAGTATGAAAGCAGGTGTTAGCTGATTGAAAGACAAGAATGGATTATGGTCTTCATTGGTACAAGAAATTCATGACATATTTTGAAGTTCTCTTCAGTCCACCAATACAAACTTGCATGACTTCCCTAGTTGGACTCTTTGCTTCACAGACACTAAAAGTGATCTAGTTTGTAAAGTTCTAGATGAGAAGGAATTTAAAGATGTTTTTTTCAGTATTTGGCTTAGTAAAGCTTCTGCACCTCATGGAAATAATGCAGTTCTGTATTAATGGTGTTGATATGCTCTAGGGATTGAATTGGTGGCCAAAATTCAACACTACTTTATAGATCCAACTAGTATTAAGGAGGTAAATTTTGCATATCATCCATCTCATTTAGAAATGCAAATGGTATCTGATTGTTTAAGTTTGGGGAAAAGGTTTAATTAAATTCAACACATCCACAGTGTTTAAGCTACATCCAATCCAACCCCTCTTGGGTAAAGCCATTAGTCCCAACAAGTGGTATCAAAGTACGTTCACTTTATCAAAAGCTTAACAGATTGATGAATAATGGTTGCCCAAGCTAGTGCTCCATTTGCTAGAGGATACTCAATCTTCCTGCCTCTTTTTTTTTATTCTACTAATTTTACACATTGGAAGGCCAGGATGAGAATCTACCTCATCACCCTAGACTATGATCTACAGAGAAAGGTCCTTCTGTTGGGGAGAGAGCAAATGTGAAGGACATGAATCTTAGAGAAAGAGGTATAAATCAAGGAGAACTTGATAAAATTGCTTCATACACAACTGCCTTCAAAATTTGGCAAGAATTGCATTCTAACCATGAAGGGATTACATGTAATTACTAATAACTATGTATACAAAAATGATAATTTGTGGTTGTAGGAAAATCATCAAAAATTATGTACACCAGATTTATCTCTTGATATAGTACACATAGTTTATGACAAGGAAGATGAACTTCTAGAAAGGGAAGAGCTTAGTGTAGTAAAAACATCATATGTGACACATCGTGGAAGCAATGGAAAATTGGAGCTGGCTATGCAAGCACCGAGCGAACACTAGTTTCTAGCGAACACTAGTTTCTAGCGAAACTACACGATTTCTCTAGGAGAGAGAAAAGGTGGCGAAACTCAAAGAAGAGAACTTGAAGAAAATCTAAAAATATGAAGTGTCTATTAACTGAAAATTACCAATATTTATAATACATCTTGGAAGTTGTAAAGTAACTAGGAAAGAACATGAATCTTGATCTTCTTGGGTTGTCTTGATAAGGTCAAACCTTCTTGGAATTCTTGGGCTTGATCTTCCACCGTCCGATCTCCCTGGCTCTCCTTATGCATGAAACTAGAAGTCTTGGAATTCTTGATGCTTCTTAGAGTCTTTGTTGGATCTTGATTGGAGTCTTGATTTCTTGCTAATCTTGGATCTTGATTTCTTGCTAATCTTGGAAGTCTTGCCTTATCATTCTTGGACCGTATCTAGACTTACCCTTATCCTAGGAGCTGCCGCCCCTAGGGTGTGATGGGCCTTGTGATGGGCCTCCATCATTCTCCCCCACTTGGAGAGAACTCGACCCCAAGTCGTGACTAGGATAGGCGAGTGTTATTTCAGGCAGGTACCGTTGAAGGTCAGCAACGTTGAAGGTCTTGGATATACCCATATGATCTGGTAGGTCCACTACATAGGCATTATCATTAATCTTCTTCACGATCTTGTATGGACCATACTTCTGAGGCTTCAACTTGTTGTAAGTACCTATGGGAATTCTTTCCTTAAGAAGACCATAACCTCATCACCTACATCAAACACTTAAGGTCGACGGTGCTTGTCTGCGGCCATCTTGTACTTGGCGTTAGCCTACTCTAGTTTCTGCTTCACGGCCTCTTGGACGAACTGGATTTGTTCTGCCATCTGTTCTGCTGAGATACTGGCGCTGGGTACTCTGGGTAGCTTTACTAAATCCAGTGCATGGTTAGGGATCTTCATGTATACGATGGAGAATGGGGACCTGCCTGTAGAACTGTGTACTGCATTGTTATAGGCGAACTCAGCCTGGGCTATGGCGAAGTCCCATTGTTTTGGCCTCTCCCGACATATGCTGCGAATTAAATTCCCTAAGGTTTGGTTTACCACTTTTGTCTATCCATCTGTCTGCGGATGGATTGTACTGCTGAAATTAAGTGATGAATCAAACAACCTCCACAGGGTCATCCAAAAGTGACTAAGGAACCGTGTGTCACGATCTGATGTGATGGTTTTGGGTACCCCGTGCAAGCGAACAATCTCCCTGAAAAATAATTTGAATGTTGCGGATGCATCTGCTATTTTATTGCATGGGAGGAAGTGAGCCATTTTTGAGAATCTATCAACCACCACAAAGACGGAGTCCATGTTCCTCTGGGTCTTTGGCAAGCCTAGCACAAAATCCATGGACAAGTCTTCCCATATAGCAGTAGGAATGGGTAGGGGCATGTAGAGACCTGTGTTCAGGGTGTGTCCCTTAACTGTCTGACAAATATAACACCTGCTTACAATGGTAGACACGTCCCTTCTTAATTTTGGCTAGTAATATCGCCCCTTAACTGCTTCTACTGTTTCATCCCTTCCCAAGTGTCCTGCTAATTCACCCCCATGCAAATCCATGATGATCTTTTTGCAGAGGGAAGTGCAAGGGATACACAGTTGTTCCCCATTCATAAGGAACCCATCATAAATAAAGAAGTTCTCTGCTGGCTGCTTATTTACGCATTTCTCCCATACCTGTTGGAATTCTTCATCTTGGGCATATAAGTCTTTTAGTCACTCAAAACCCACAATCTCAACACTGAGGGTCTTGATGAGAGCTACACACCTGCTAAGTGCATCAACCACTTTATTTTGCTGTCCTGTCATACACAATTTTATATGGGAACTTGTCTAGGTAGGAAGACCATCTAGCATGAAAATCACTTCTTAATTGCTTTTGCCCACTAAGATATTTTAGGGCCTGGTGGTCAGTGTATAGAAAAAATTCTTTTGCAATTAAATAGTGTTCCCATGTCTTCAATGCTCTAACCACAGCATAAAACTCCTTATCATAAGTAGACCACTTTCTCCTGGCTTCACATAATTTTTCACTGAAGAAAGCAATGGGTCTCTTTTCTTGGGACAATACAGCCCCTATGCCAACACCACTGGCGTCACATTCAACTTCAAATAATTTATTAAAATCTGACAAGGCAAGAACAGGAGAAGTACATAATTTTTCTTTTATGAGAGCAAAACTTTGCTCTTGTTCTTCTCCCCATTGAAATTTACCCTTTTTCAAACATTCAGTAATGGGAACCATGATACTACTAAAATTCTTAATAAAGTGTCTATAGAAGGTTGCCAACCCATGAAAACGCCTGACATCTGTGACAGTAGATGGGGTCGGCCACTCCCTAATGGCTTTTACTTTTTCTTCATCTACTTTTACACCATCCTTGCTTATAATAAATCCCAAGAATAATAAATTATCATTCATAAAGATGCATTTCTTCAAATTAGCATATAATTTATTTTCCCTCAATGTTTTTAGGACCTCTCTAATATGTCCCACATGTTCAGTGATAGATTTGTTGTATATCAAAATATCATCAAAATAGACTACCACAAATTTACCAATGAAGGGGCACAATACCTGGTTCATCAGCCTCATGAATGTGTTGGGTGCATTGGTTAGTCCAAAGGGCATGACTAGCCACTCGAACAAGCCATCTCTAGTCTTGAAGGTTGTCTTCCATTCATTTTTGGGACGAATCCTGATCTGATGATATCCACTCCTGATATCAATATTTGAGAAAACTACGGCTCCATTAAGTTGGTCCAGCATGTTGTCCAGCTTGGGAATAGGAAACTTGTACCCAGTGGTGATCTTGTTAATGGCCCTACTGTCGACACACATTCTCCAACTGCCATCCTTCTTAGGTGTTAATAAGGCAGCTATTGCACAAGGACTCATGTTGATTTGAATGTGCCCCTTTTTCAATAATTCTTCTACCTTTTCCCGTAAGATTTCATTCTCCTTAGGATTCATCCTGTAATGTGGGAGGTTAGGTAGACTGGCACCAGGAACAAAATCAATATGGTGTTGTATGTCTCTCATGGGAGGGAGTTCGTTTGGTAACTCCTCTGGAACTACATCATTGAATTCATCTAGTAGTCCCTGTACTTCAGCTAGAATTTTATTTTCATCATTAACATCTTCTCCTTTTACTACTAGCAATGTGACGCAGCGTGGAAGCAATGGAAAACCGGAGCTGGCTATGAAAGCACCGGGCGAACACTAGTTTCTAGCGAAACTACACGATTTCTCTAGGAGAGAGAAAAGGTGGTGAAACTCAAAGAAGAGAACTTGAAGAAAATATGAAAATATGAAGTGTCTATTAACTGAAAATTACCAATATTTATAATACATCTTGGAAGTTGTAAAGTAACTAGGAAAGAACATGAATCTTGATCTTCTTGGGTTGTCTTGATAAGGTCGAACCTTCTTGGAATTCTTGGACTTGATCTTCCACCGTCCGATCTCCCTGGCTCTCCTTATGCATGAATCTGGAAGTCTTGGAATTCTTGATGCTTCTTGGAGTCTTTGCTGGATCTTGATTGGAATCTTGATTTCTTGCTAATCTTAGATCTTGATTGGAGTCTTGATTTCTTGCTAATCTTGGAAGTCTTGCCTTATCATTCTTGGACCCTATCTAGACTTACCCTTATCCTAGGAGCTACCTGCCGCCCCTAGGATGCGATGGGCCTTGTGATGGGCCTCCATCAATATGGCAACAAAGTAAAAGCAAATCTTGATTAAGAAGGAAACTTGTATAAACTCTACTCCTTGTTATTTGTTACAAAAGGAACTAAAAGCAAATCTTGATGAGCATGATACAATGGAAATCATAATGATGAAAGAACCTGGTGTTCTTGGTATTTCTTCATCAATGGAGAAACGAGCTCCAACACTCAGGTAATTCTAACCCTTAAACCGTATGAGAATAATATTTTAAAGAGGATAAAAATAAAAAGAAAATCCATTAAAAAGGATGATAACAAAAGCCACTTATAAAAAAAAGGACTCCTATTGAATTTCATTGGCCTAGTTTGGAAAATTTTGAACTCCTTAATGGTTAATTAGGCTTACATCAAGAATAGAATTAGAAAAAGTCTTCAAAATATGTAGTCCAAATATTTTTTGTGCCATGGACCTATTAGATGACACATGAGGAAGGAATTCTAAAACATTGGTTTAAGGATAGTTTGATGTGTCAAAAACCTAGTCTGCTTATTATAACAAAACCCTTGGAATAGATGGAAACTTCTAGAACCCGCGTTCACTACCCTAGTCAAACATTTTTATGCTAATTTCAAGTTTTTTTTGGTAAAATCACTGAAAAACAAGAGAACAATAGAAACAGATACAACAAAAGGCAAAAGCAAGACACTCACAGAGCTAAACTTGTGACATAGGAAAAGAAACAACAACACACCTGCAATAAACAAGGAAGAGAAACATAACCAAACAGAAAGAGAAGAGTCACACACAACAACTATATACATAAAACAAAAGATCTTCCTTGAATCACCTGTAGAGTGAGGCACCCAACATAAATCAAAAGATTTTCCTTGAATCAGCTTCCTTACATCCATGCATAAAAACAACAGATCACAGTGACAATTCATATCAGAATCAAAAAGACTGTCTATCAAAGATTTACAATCTAATTCAAAAACCATTGCTTCCAAATTTAAATCAGTTGTAGTTTTCACTGGTTCAAATAAGGCTTTGGCTTCTACAATCAAAGAAGAAGAAGCTTTGACTTGACTAGCCTTTGCAAAAAGACATACACCTGTAGAATCTCTAAAAACAAAATCCACAAAGCTTTCCTTGGGTTTCGAAACCCACCATCCACATTTGCTTTGACAGAACCCACTTTTGGTGAAACCCAAAAAGATGAAGTGATCTTTGAACACAACTCAACTCTTAACGGGCTTTCCAATCTCAAAGGCAAGTTTTGAGATCTCTCCACTATAAATCTTTGAATAGAAGAGATGACATCCAAAGGATTATAATCAATCTTTTCATAATAGAAAGCAATCCTATCCTTCCAAATTTCCTATAAGCAGATAGCATAGTTAGCTAGGATATCAGAATTTTTTAATCCAATCTCATTTAACAAAAGCATGAACCAACTATCAAACCTATCCATATGGCTAAGCTATTGCAGGTCAATCTCGGTACTTGCCCCTAACCAGATGCACCTAGCTTTATCACTCTATACTAGAACATACAAAATGGATTCAGCATGATGGTTACATCTTTCACAGAGGAACTAACATAAGAATTTGGGACAACCCTTGGATCCCAGATGTTAATGGTTTTAAGCCTGTAGGTCCAAGACCAAGGCTAGACAACATTGACTTGGTTTCTAACCTCATAAACTAAGAAAACAGGGAATGGAACCCTGAAAAAACTAAACTCTTTATTCACCCCTACCCTTGCTGAAAAAATTATGTAGATTGACCTCACTGAAAATCTATGGAAAGACAGATTGGTGTCGAATCCAAACAAGAATGGTTTGTTCTCAGTTAAGTCAGCCTACTTAGTAGCTTTTGAAAACCAAGGTAATAGGAATTTTGCAATTCAAATTTCAAGGATCACTCATGAAGGATGGAATGCAATTTGAAAGATTCATGTAGAGCCAAAAATTTTAAATTTCCTATGGAAATTTAGTTGAACAGCATTGCAGTTAAGGAGAATCTATTTAATAGAAAAAAAATGCTAATTTCAAGTTGAATGCAAGTGGGAATCTCCTAAACCTTTGTGAAAATAGTTAGAATAGAACCATGGTTAAATGAATTAGGAAACCACCTAGGGATTTCGAATGAAGGACCTCTAGCATATGCCAGAAAAGGATAGCCAAACAGATGTGACATTGATTATACAATGGCTCTACAAGTAGCCTTTGATAATCCTAGTTTAGATAGACACTACAACTAAGTTCAAAAGCATCTATATGGGAGCACTATATATTGTAGTGGCTAAGGGGATACTATTGTTCTTTTGATCACATCTCTAGAATGAAGTTTTTATTGTTGTATTGTACCAAGACTATAGTACCCATCAATCTGTCTTGCATAATCATGAGTATAGATTAAAGTATCGGTATTAGATATCGTATCAAACATTTTGGATATGAATACGGATACGTTTTAGAAATGCATGGACATTGATGAAAAATATGAAAGCACATATAAATTCAATAAATGCATTAATAATACTAAATTTAAGGTTAAGATAACCACAAATAGTGTATAAATACATAAAATATGTATATTTTAATGGTGTATATGAAAACTTATATTACAATTAATATAACAAGATGCATAGATGTCATACAATTTTATTGATAATACATTAATTAAGAGCCCATAACACAAAATATATGCACCTATTATATATTAATTATTATATCAATTATTTTATATTTACTATTTTTAATTTTTTACATTAAAAAGTCAACCAAATATTAAATTTTCAAATGTAAATTAAAATATTAATTAATAATTTATAAAATATATAGTCTCAGCTTAAAATATATCATATGTATTAAATTTTCTATAATGCATGTCATATGCGAATTCATAATTTTTAATTACTAAAATGACTATTACATTATTAATAGAAGCAGAACAAACTATATATCACTAGTGGAGGGCTACTCCATCGTGAAAGAGACAGTCAACACCTCCTCTCCTTATCTTGCAATTATAAATGTTCACCCTTAATAGGAATTCCTTAAATCACATCATGCATTGCACAACAATGACCAGAAAAGCATTACAAGAAAATCATAAATAAGCATAACGTTCAGAACACACATCACAAATTTCATAAAATGACGAAAAATACTTCTACCTAAGCAGGGGCTACCTTAGATTGAGCAAATTGCAAAATGATTAAACCCTTTTCCCTTTGAAATTATGCAAACAAAAATTGTGCTTATCGGCAAAAATACTTGTACAAATAAGTAGGGGTGCTAATGTAAATATATGGATTTAGGTCCCATGGAGATTTGACTAGGAAAACATGTGACCACAGTGCGCTTGCATCGCACTCACAAAACCAAGCTTCCACACTTATATAATAAAAGAATTGTCTAGGAAAACATCTTACCACAATTAATATAGCCTAAAAATCCCCATAGCTCAGTCCCACTCAAGTCTTAATCACAACAAATAGGCATCCTCACAATAAGACGTAGTAACTCAAAGTCACAACAGAACATAATCGGGCTTCAGACACTAGTGTCCCACAATTTGGCCAGTCAGCAGAGCAACCCATGCTGCAATGACATGCCACTAAAACACTACAATGTAGCAAAACACAACTCTACAATGCTTTATATGAGTGCCAAAGTGTTGTAATATAGCATACAAAAAAACTACGACATTACACTAACACATTAATGCCTCAAGCAAAAGCCTAAGGCATGAGAGGTTTTCAAAAGAAGGGTTGTAACTAAACTTGTGCTCGCATGCAATCCCCGAGGAGAAGGGTGAAAACTGAAACCTTGGGACCTCGTAATGATACATGACGAAACCAAATCTTACCAAATAACAAACTTTTCCACTTTGGGAGAAATTTCCTCTTACATTACGTCATTTGGGGGGAAACATCTCTATAAATAGAGAAGACTTAAAATTCCCCAAGAGAGAGAGACATTACATTTTCCCCGCCTCCCTACATAGGCTCAACCAGACTAACTTGTTCCGCCCCTTCCTCTCTCTCTCTCTCTCTCTCTCTCTCTCCCCTCCCCTTCTCTCTTCTCTCTGAGAGGCAATTGCTGTTCCTAGACCTTCAGAGATTTGACCACCACAATGATGGAGTCTCTGGGGCCAACAATAGTAAAATGGTCTTTACAGGCCAAGGGGTTATCAAGTGGTATCAATCATATTGAATAACTGACAACCTAAGTTATTCATAACCACTGCAAACGGATCAGATACAGCTACATCTATACCCAAATCGACTATCTAAACATTGGATCTAAATCTGATCTAAAAATTAATATATATGTCAAACTTAGATCAAATTCACATTTTTATTGTGTTTAAAATGACCAAAAAAAATTAAGTTTTGAAAAAACCTAATTATTTTTAACTAATACATGTATTAAAATATAAAATATTAAATTTATCAAAATAAACTTTATATAATTGGGTATTTATATAATATAAAATAATATTTTTATAAGAATCAAATTTTAATTTTAATCAGATAAGATGGAGCAGTGTTTTTAAACCGTCATTGACCCAGATGATCAGACCATTCGGCTCGGAAACTGTCCAAGCAACCAGTTCTGTTTCACCCTTAACCTAGTCTTTGGCCAAAAACCGTTGATTTGATATGTGATCCCCTGACTCAAGTGAATGACCCATTTGACTCGTTCAATGGTTTTTGCCATTTTTATTTTAATTTTTTTATTTTTTAAGTTAGAATAAACCATCCATTCAAACTGAACGGTCAAACCGCTAACACAAAAACCAATGGCCAAAACAGTTCAATTCCGGGTTGGTTTTTAAAACCTAGGGATGGGGTTAATTAGCATATAATCCGATGCAATTTTTACCATCCAAATCCGATATATTTGGATTCACAGTCAAATCGATCGAATATCAGAATTTCGGAGTCCCTTGACATCCCTAATAACCAATGCCTTCACAAAAATGCAGCTTCTCCCATCTGAACTACGATATACAGAATTAGTTGGTTGTATTTAGTGGTAAACCCATCAGGGTTCGTGTAATCGTGTCGGGTTTGATCTGCACCGAACTTCACCCATTTATACAGTAACATCGGAAAATTTGTACATATATTTGGCCATTTTTTTATTTAAAAAAAAAAAGAAATCAACCAATTGACATTCTACATTAAAAATTAAAATAGGAATCTATAAAATTCATGCATTAAAATGTACATGAGTATAAGTAAAAATATTGTGTTTCCGTATTCGAGTTAGACTGGATTTTCAATTCATCTTTAATTTTGCTAACACAAGGGATTAAGAGTTGATATATGATCTAGGGATTTCAATGGATCGGATTAATTTGTAAACCGATATTAATCCGGGCCTTCAGGCTGAATTCGAATCAATCTTCATTGAGTTCAGGTTGATCCACTAACACAATGCCCGATTAACGGAAATGGGGCGGAACAGGTTCAAGACCTTATGTAACGCTAATAAAATTGGAATGCCCAGGGTTACTAAAATCATTATTATAAGCTTCCTAGCCACTTGACAACATCTCAGTCGTTGTAGTATAGTGGTGAGTATTCCCGCCTGTCACGCGGGTGACCCGGGTTCGATCCCCGGCAACGGCGATTTTTCTTTTGTTTTTTTTTCAAGAAAAAAAAAATCATCATATGTATAACAATTGCCATGTAATTCTGGCAGGACCCTTATGACAATATGAATTGGGTCGAGTGGTATCAAGATCATATCAACCCAAAACTATTTTTGAGTTACCTGTTAATAGATGAATTTGTGTTAATTTTTATTATTGTTATTATATTTTATTAGTTTTGTAACTATTAAATGTTATCCACAAGCATTGTTAAGTGACATTTATACAAGAGCCTTAGAACATTTGTAATTGGGCAAACTGGAAAAGCCCCACCTTATCAATCTTAGCATTATTCTTGAGTAATGTATTGTCTAATAAACTAAAAAAGAAAAAAACAAAGCTCTAGAAGGGATTAGGGAGAGTTGTTACCTTTTTATTATAAATTTTAAAATAATACATTATTTTAATTAAACTATGTTTTTATTAATTCATACAAAATTTAACTAAAAAATAATATTTTATAGGACTATTAATAATTTTTTATTGTTTATTATTATGTTAATTTTTTATTAGCAATTGAAATTTTAATTTTTTATAAATTTAGTAAAATTAATTTTACTATGGAGTAAGTTAATAAAAGTAAGTTGTTTAATTTATTTTAATTAATAAATTACTTAATTAGTTAATCATGTAAAGTAAGTTGTTGATTTTTAATTTCCCTTACTTTTACTTTTCAATTGCTTCCTCATTTTTAATATTTTATTGATAAATATCACTTTTAATATGTAAAAAATTCTATGAAATTTTATCTTATTTTATTAGTTAATTAAAAATTTAAATTTCTACTTTTATTATTTTTTATCTTTTTTTAGAAAAGTACCCTTATTTTATCATTTTTCTATTTATTAACGAATATTTTAATAAATTTTCTATTATCTTCCCTTATTTTTCTGATTTTTCTATTAGTTTCTAATTAAAAAAAATATTTTTAGTAAAAAATTCCCTTATTTGATCTTTTTGTTTTCAAAATTACATAATTGGGTTGAACCAAACAAACCAGATCCATCTAGTTCAGTATGAATTGGAAATTGAAGCTTGCAAGTGGACAATTTTTGGGTATTCAAAGTACCCGATCCTACTCTTTTTATTTTGAAAATTGCATTACCAAATCAAATTGATCAAACTACATTGGTAATTGAAGCTAGTGGGTTAAATAGTTTTCAAGTATTCAAATAACCCAACCTATGGACTTCGTCTTTCTTATGCATAACAACTTTTAGGCCCTGGGTTTATTTCTTATTATGCAGTGAAATTTTAACACAACTTATAGAAAAATTTAGAGATTTTTTAATAGATTTTTTTCTGAAATTGTAGTAGATAAAGTATTTTATTGAAAACTTAATTAACAGTTAAAATTTATATATTAACAAAAACTTGTTAATTAATAGTGTTTTTAGTATTTATTTTCAAGATATATTTTCAAAAATTTTATAAACAAATTTGGTAGACCAACTCGGATCAATGAAAGTTTATTCTAATTGATAACTAAATTAGGCAATCACTGTTTGGGTTATGTAATGATCCAATCCATTAGAGCCATCTTCTTGACCCATTTCTTGTTAGAGTGTTCACTTGACGAACACAATAGAGTTTCAACGTTAATACAAATAGTGGTGTGTAGGTCCCCAAAATGCAATGGAGAGAGAGATATTTTATAATTAAAATATTATTTATAATTGTAATAATATTTTTAATTAATTTTTAAATTTTATTACTTTACTTTTATTATTTGTCTTATTGTATTATTTTTTTATTTTTTCTCTTATTTTAGATATGTTTACTCATATTATTTCAATATTTAAGTTTTAACTTAAACATTAATGTTTTCATACATTGATGAAAAATTAAATGCTTATATATCGAAGGTATAGAGATATAAAGATAGAAAATGATAGATGGATAGAGATAAGAGGAAGGGAAAGAGATGTTTGAATTAGATGATTTATTGGGTATGTGAAAGAGATTATGAGGTCTTTTAGGGGAAGTTTTAGGTGGGGGACATAATTTAGGCTCAATTTGGAAGGAGTACAAATATGTAGAGTATGTAGAGTGTGTATTTTGTATTATTTTGTATATATTTGTATTTATATTCTTTCCTAACTGAGCCTTAGGCTGTGTTTGGAAGGAGTACAAATGCAAATATGCAGGGCACAAAATTTGTAGGTTTAACCAAGTTAGACTAAGCTATAAATGATCATCCCTAAGAAGCAGTTTTATGACATTTCTAATCAGATCATTCTTAGTTTTATTACTTTAATCAATTATTATAATTTATATATTGAATGCAAATGGTTTGCTTTATTACTTTTAAGATTTTTTACTTTTTCTTATTAATATTAATTATCCTATTAATATAGTTATTTTTAAATAGGTTTCAAATGTATTTTAATTTTTAATTTATGAACTATTAATTTTTATTAATTTTTTGGGTAAATTACAAAGATCCCCCTGTACTATGGAGTCTGTGACAAATACGCCCTTATACTATGACCGTGAGACAAAGACCCCCTTCCATTAGCTTTCCTTTAAAATCCGTGTTACAATATTTGTTAATCCTGGTAATACCCTTATAATAACTATTCAGATAAAAACACATTTCCTCTTCCCCAATGGCAGCCGTAGCTGTCTCTCTCTCCCCGATCTCTCTTCTTCCCCTTCCTCTTTCTCTCCTCCCCTTTATTCTTCCTGATTTCCTATGTTTTCCGTTCCTTGCAGCTCTAGGTGTTTATTATTGCTTTGTTTTCACGTTTAGGCTTTTAGTTTCTTGCTCAGTTTCTTGTGCAGAGATTTTGATTGAACTCTGTTTATCTATCTCTTTTTGTCGTTGTGGCCCATGGATTCACTTGCCTCCCCCTCAAAGTCATACACACCCATCGGGCGATCTGGGCCTCTGGCTTGCTATTCCGAGACAATGTAAAAGTTCTATTTCATTAAAAGCAAATTCCTTTTTCTTGTACGGCGTATTAATTGTGACCTGGAACTGAAAGAAGGGGAAGAATAAGGGTTTTTGTGTTTCTTTCCCCCTTCCCTTTTCTATGATTTCTTTTGTATGTTGGCAGCCTGGTTTCTATTACCCATCATCTTCTGTAATTTTTTAATCTTCTTCACTTCTATTTCATGCACCATGTATGCTTGAATCTCTTTCTCTTTCTCTTTTTTCGTCTATCCTCTGTATTTGGAATACGTGGGCGATTCCTGTTCTTTAGAGAGGAAAATCTCTTTATCTATGTATTGGATGTATATTGTTGTTGCTGATGATGATAGATCTTTCACTTTTTCCTTGGGTCTTGCATTTGGGTCATGATTTCTTGATATTTTCCCACTGGTTTTCTATTAGTTGTGTAAGAGGGCTTTCTTTGTAGTGTCCTGCATGTGAAATATTTCTATTTGTCTTCCTATGATTAATGAAGAAAAGCTGAGAGACCTTTGTTTCCCCTTTGTTTTGAAGGAAATTTAGATGGAGGAGGGAGGTGAGTTCCACTGCTGGGGTGAACGAATACCCGATGCTCTCGGGCTAATCTTCAAAAATCTTTCTCTTCAGGAAATTCTTACTGTGATTCTGAGGGTCTGCAAATCTTGGAACAGAGCAATAATGGGTCCCTAGTGCTGGCAAGAGATTGACATTAAGGAGTGGAGCCTCCAGTGCCAGCTTGAGCAGGTAGATCGAATGTTTAAAATGCTCATCACAAGAAGTTGTGGTTCCCTACGCAAACTTTGTGTGTCTGGCCTTCCCAATGAGCCTCTTCTCCCCTTCATTGCAGACCAGTAAGAAGACCACCTTTGTCCATTCACCATTTACATCCTAATTCCTACTTTATGCAAAACTTAAATAGCTCCCTTGCAACTCATAGTCACAGACAGATTTCAGATGATATTTATAGTGCTTTTTCATTCAGGTTCTTTGTTCTACTAGCCAATTTCTTGATTTGGGGTTTATTCTTATTTGTTTTGCAAGTTCTACATCCCTTCAGACTTTGCAGTTGTCGATGAGTGAAATAAGTGATTCAATGCTCGGAACAGGTAGCAGGGAGGTTGTCTACCATCTCTTTCTTGGACCTAAGCTACTGTAAGAATATTGGTGCCTGTGCATTAGAGGCGATAGGGAAGCACTGTAAATTGCTGGTTGGGGAAGAAGAGAGATCGGGGGAGAGAGAGAGAAAGGGAGGACTTCGGAAGTCTGATGCTGCTGCAACAGCTACCGCCACTATTATTCGTGTATCCTCAGGTCGGGGAAGATGAACAGTATTTTTCACCAAATAGATATTATAAGGGTAGTATGGGGATTAAAAAATATTGCAATGGTGGATTTCAACGAAAGGATAGGAAGGGGTCTTTGTCTCATAATCATAGTACAGGGGGATTTTTGTCACAAAACAAAGTACAAGGGGGGTCTTTGTCATAAACCCCGTAGGACAGGGGGTCTCTGTAATTTATCATAATTTCTTAATTTTTAATAGTTGCTATATATACAACTTATTAAAATTTAATATCTTTTATATACATTAATAATTTTTTATTAATTTTAGTTATTAGGTTTCAAATTATAATTTTCTAATAATTAGATAACTAATTAAATTTGAATATGAAACAAATAAATGAAATTTGGATGAGAGTAAAATTCTCTTTTTCTTTAGAATACAATAGGCTAATAATGGAAGAGGCCTATAGAAATATGCTAAAATAGGTTCGATGATAGATGTGGTGGAACCTATGTCTTAGAACTCTCTCTCTCTCTCTCTCTCTCTCTCATTATTTTAGATGATCTAACTACTTATGATACATTTATTAACTAATTTTTAAGTTTCTCTTTGTTTACAACCTTACAGGCAGGGTTGGGCCTGCGTCGACCTTAAAGTATTATGCCCAAGTGTGGCCCCAAAATTTGTGGGCCTGATGCGGGCTTGGGCTGATTTGGATTGAAATGATCACTTATAAAAAAAATTGCTTTTGGTTAATAGATTAATGAGGAGAGGAGAGAGAATAAAAAAAATATAAATGATTCATTGAATTTTAAGAAATTAAATGGAGTAACTGATAAAAGAGAGAATTAGTGGAGTGAGTGATTGGAGGAGGGAGAGTTAATGGGGTGATTAAAGAGGAAAGATAATCAAAGGAATTAATGAGAAAAAGAAGAGAGAGAGAGAGTTAACGAGGAGAATTGAAAGTCTTAAAACTTGAAGTGTGGGTTAATTTTTTTAATTTTTTTAATTTTTTGGTCATTTTAAACATAATAAGATGGTTGTGGATTAAATCTAAATTTGCTGCAATGTCTAACATAATAATTGGATTCGAATGCAGATTTAGAGATTCCATAATCGTATGCAAGTGTGGATCCAGCTGGATCCAATCTGAATCTAATCCTTCTACAACCATTTTGCTCACTATATGTGTGGGCTTGGTGCAAATATGAGTCATACCTAGTTCAGAAGAAAATAGTTGAACGAGCTTGCAAATTTGTAGTTCTAGCTAGGTTGGACTAAGTTATAAATGGTCATCCCTAAGTAGGAGTCTTATGACATTTCTAATTGGACCATTATTATTATTTTAATTAATTTTTATAACTTTTATATGGAATGCAAATGGTTTATTTTATTAGTTTTAGTATTTTTTACTTTTTATTATTAACTTTCATTATCTTATTAATATTAGTTATTTTTAACTATATTTCAAATGTGTTTTTATTTTCAATTTTTTTAATTTTAATAGTTACTAGATAAAGGCTTGTTAAGTTTTACTAATTTTTATTAACTTTAGCATTTTATTTTATTTTAGTTATTAGGTTTAAAATTTTCTTCTTCTCACAATTAATCAATCAAATATAATTTGAATATAAAACAAATAAATAAAATTTGGATGAGAGTGAAATCCCCTCCCTTCGGAATATAATTGGCTAATAATGAAAGAGGCTTATAGAAATATGCTAAGAACTCATAGTTATTTCCACTACTAGAAAAATCACCTACAGAGGCAACAAAAAATGTCTTTTTTTAAAAAAAAAAGTTGCCTCTAAAAAGAATAAGAGGCACTCAGGTGATTGCCTCTAAATGCTTAGCCTCTAAATGTTATAGAGGAATTTGACTGATAATTAGAGGTACATTGGATAAATGCCTCAAAAAATAAGATATTGAGGCACATAATCATGCTTGTTTAGCATTGTGGCTAAAAACATCATATAGAGGCATGTATGAATGCCACAAAGTGTACATTTTTAGAGGCATTTTAATTAAATTTGAAGCAAATTTATCTGCCTCTAAAAGTAATTTTAAGAATTCTACTTATGCTTTGTAGTAGCATTTGTAATTGCCACTAAAAGTATTGGTTGCTCTTATTTAGAGGCACTTATGACCGCCTTTGAAGATCATTTATTTGTGTTTTATAAAATTATTTAATCATATGTAAAGGTTATGTAAACCTATATCAAAACATTTAATTTTCTATTTAAAACAATTCATTGAGGTATTTATTAAAATATAGCAATTGTTTTTAAGTATTATTTCATATTAATTTGCATTCCTTTTCTTTTACAATTTATAAGAAAAAAAAATACATCAACAAAAAGAACCTTGGGACCAGTCTTACATCAAAATTATAGTTAGTAACTATAATTTTTGAAAAATAAAAGATCTTTAACCATCTAATTATATATTGCATGATTCTTACCTTAAAAACAACCTTGGGAGGGTAGCCTCGTCCTAGTATTGCACCAAAACACTACTTCATTTTGTGACTTAATATATTTTTACGATTTCAAGGTATCTCATAGATTTTTTTTTTTTTTTTTTTTTTTTTTTGTGAATAGATATGTATACAAAGATAGGAATATGGTGATGATCTCAAACCATTGATGACTAGATAGGTATACCAAGATAAAGTAGTTGAAATCTTAGTTTTTTTTCGGTTCTGTCCATGGGATGAAGGCCTATTCGATTGGGTATGGACGGACCGGTCCTGCCCACACCCCAATATGGCGTGGACGGGTCCCATCCACATCCCAGTATATCGTCAACGGCAAAAACTCGCGAATACATCCCGTCCACGGTTTGTTTTTGATCCTATGCTTCAAGGAGCAAGGGTCAGAGGCTGTGTGATCTAAGACAATCCCCAGATACATAGAGATACACCTTCAGTTTTATCTCTAAAATTCCTGTAGTTGCATTTCGGTTGTATGATCTAAAATATTAATTATTTTACTTGATTTTTTAATTTTTATAAATTTTTTATCAATAAAATAATATTTTTAAAAAATAAAAATATATTTTTATTTTTTATATATTTTTAACTATTTTACTATTTTTATAAAAAATAATATTTATTGGTTAATATTAAATCATTGATGCATTTTTTAAAATATTTATCATATAAAATGCAAAAATTAGATATTTACGGGGTGTTCTGTAGTATGGATGAGAAATTGGTGGGTGTGTACTGGTCCACACCACACCTTGTGGCAGGGACCAATCCACACCACACCACAGTCCATAACTCTTATGAACTATGGACAAACTATGTGGATTGGAGTAGTCCACACCATAATTTTTTTATTCCATGTATTTCATATACATTTTATAAATGATATACACAGTTAATCATAAATATCTAATTTTTTTATTTTATATGATAAATATTTTTAAAAAATGCACCAATGAATTAATATTAACCAATAAGTCATGGTTTTCAAAACTGAACTGGACCGGATGGTTGGACTGGAAAAGAATGAGAACTAGTTAGGTGATTGATTCCGTTTTTCTCAAAAACTAGAAATTTGCAAAAAAAAAATGTTGATTTGGTCAACAAATAACTAACCCGGGCGGTTGAACCGTTCAAACCATTTGAGCCATTCAACGGTTTTGACCATTTTTTATTTTTTTCAATATTTTTAATATGTTTTCGTTTTTTGTTAGAACGGGCCAACTGTTCGACCCAGGAACTGGACCCCTGACCGGTTTGTACTCTAGGTCGGTTTTAAAAACCTTGCAATAAATATTAATTTTTTTATGAAACAATAATAAAATAATTAAAATTTGAAAAAAATATATTTTAAATATTTAAAAATATTATTTTATTGATACAAATATTAAAATTTTATAAAAATTAAAAAATTAAGTAAAATAATTAATATTTTAGATCATACAGTCGAAATACAACTACAGAAATTTTAGAGATAAAACTGAAGGTGTATCTCTGTGTATCTGTACTCTATCTTAGATTACACAGCCTCTGACTCCTACTCCTTGAAGCATGGGATCAAAAATAAACTGTGGACGAGACGTATCCACGAGTTTCTCCCATTGATGATATATTGGGGTGTGGCATGGACCAGTCCCATCTACAGCCGAACAAGACCAAATCCCATGGATGAGACCGAAACAGTCCCATCCACGAGATATACGCGATACTAAACACCACCTTAATGAGCAATCAGCTTAATTTACAGATTTTGTGTAGGGATGTAAATGGGACAAATTTTATGCAGGCTCACCTTATCCTATTCCCTATGCTAAGGCACCTAGTACCAAACGCATGACCCAACTTAATGAAATATAATTACTGAATGTGCTGCAATCTATAGGGTACCACACCCAATTGATGCCACCTCCTCCATCCACACCCCATGAACAAAACACATTCTCTTAGTAATGGCTATATTGACATTCTGCATTAAAATACGAATCTATCACATTCATCCATTATAATGTACATGAGTATATAAAAAAAAAAAATATTGTGTTTCCGTATTCGAGTTAGGCTGGATTTTCAGTTCATCATTTTGCAAACACAAGGGATTAAGAGTTGTTATATCTAGGAATTTCAATGGATCGGATTAACTTGTAAACCCATTATGCCCGATTAAGGCTGAATTCGAATCAATCTTCATTCAGTTCAGGTTGATCCACCAACATTATGCCCGATTAACGGAAATGGGGCGGAACAGGTTCATGACCTCATGTAACGCGCTAGTAAAAGACTGAAATTCCCAAGGTTAATAAATAAATTTTATAAATTTTCTATCTACTCCAACGACAACTCAAGTCGTTGCAGTATGGTGGTAAGTATTCCCGCCTGTCACGCGGGTGACCCGGGTTCAATCCCCGGCAACGGCGTACTTTAGCTTTTTCTTTTTGCATTTTTCAAGAAAAAGATTAGATGAATTTGTATTATTTTTATTAACATTTTATTAGTTTTGTGACTATTAAATGAGATACACAAGTATTGTTAGTGACGTTTATATAAGAGTTTTAGGACATTTGTAATTGGGCAAAGTAGAACCCTATCCGTCTTAGCATTATTCTTGAGTTATGTATTGTTAATAAATTAAAAAAAAAACAAAACTCTAGAAGGGATTAGGGAATTATTACCATTTTTTATCAAGTTAAATTTAAATTAATACATTATTTTAATTAAATTATATTTTTATTAATTCATACAAATTTTAACTACAAAAATAATTTTTCTTAAGTCTATTAATAAATTTTATTGCTTATTATTCTGTTAATTTTTTATTAGTAATTGAAATTTTAATTTTTAATAAATTTTGTAAAATTAATTTTAATTTGGAGTAAGTTAATAAATCTAAGCTGTTTAATATATTTTAATTAATAATTACTTAATAAGTTAAAAATGTAAAGTAAGTTGTTGATTTTTAATTTTCCCTTATTTTTAATTACTTCCTCATTTTTAATATTTTGTTGATAAATAACACTTTTAATATGTAAAAAACTTGTCATTTTTAGTGAAAATTTCTCTTATTTTATTAGTAAATTAAAAAATTAAGTTTCTTCTTATATTATTTTTTTATCCTTTATAGAAAATTACTGTAATTTTATCACTTTTCTATTTATTAAATAATATTTTAATAAATTTTCTGTTATCTTCCCTTATTTTTTTCTGATTTTTATATTAGTTTCTAATTAAAAATTTATTTTTTAGTAAAAATTTCCCTTATTTCATCTTTTTGTTTTCAAAATTACATAATTGGGTTGAACCAATCAAACCAAATCCATCTAGTTCAGTATGAATTGGTAATTGAAGCTAGCAAGTGGACAATTTTTTGGTATACAAATTACCCGATCCTACTCTTTTTATTTTGAAAATTGCACTACTAAGTTAAATTGATCAAACTATACTGGTCCAATTTGGTATAAATTGGTAATTGAAGCTAGTGGGTTAAATAGTTTTCAAGTATTCAAATAACCCAACCTATGGACTTCGTCTTTTTTATGCATAACAACTTTAAGTCCCTTGGTTCATTTCTTATTACTCTAGAAATTTGACAACGTCTAGAGAACCAATTAGATCCATTTGACCTATCACTTGATGCTTCAAAAAATTAAGTTCATCTCCATGGAGCTATAAGACAAGAGAAAGGAGGCAATTCTTGTTCAAAGAAAATATTTTTAGAAATTAGCAATGAAATTTTAACATAATTTATAGAAAACAAATAGTGATTTTTTAATAGAATTTTTCTAAAAATATAATAGATAAAGTATTTTACTAAAAACTTAAATAATAGTTAAAATTTATATATTAACAAAAACATGTTAATTAATAGTGTTTTTAATATTTATTTTCAAGATATATTTTCTAAAAATTTATATAACAAATTTGGCAAATCAAACTGGTGAAGGGATTGGAAGATCCATCATATGGATGACCAAACCCTGCAGGAAGGCTGGGAAAAATTTCAAAAATTTCTTTTTACCCATCCGGGAATTGTATTCCCAGTTTAGAAATCTGCTTTTTCAAGGTTCGTTCTTGTAACCAAACCAGACCAGATCTGAAACCAAGATTAGGGAGGGATATACCTTATACGGAATCCATGCAAAAAATTCCTCCCAACACAAGTGTTCACGCCCAAAGAGTGTACCAAATCCTCACTCCACTGAAGATGACACAGTTTAGGATGAGGCAGGATCAACATATAGTTCTTCACTAAGAACCTCTGATTCTTCAGCAAGAAACGAATGGGGTAGTGAGCACAACTTAATCTTGATCAGTTTCAAGAAAATGGAGATCGAACAGAGTAGGGCGGCAAGAGCAGGGAGAGAAAGAACTTAAGGTAGAAACTGTCAAACTGAATTGTCTTTTGTGTTGTTGTGTATCTTTTTCAGATCCACCCTGCTTTCTATTTATAGCCTTAAAGAGATGATCTCCTAATCTTATTAAGAGTTTCTTGATCCAAATCTTTATTTTGATCCGAACTCTTTAAATGATAAGGATAACCCCTTATTTTATTTGCAGATCAAGATCAACTTTTTCTAATCAAATTAAGAGTTCTCTGATCAAAATCTCTATTTGGAACTAGGCTCTTTAAGTGGATAAGAATTATCCTCTTATCCTTATCTATTGATCCATACCCAGATTCACTCATACTTAATAATTACTGATTATTACAGTAATTTAATAAATATATAATTAGTGATTATAATTAATAATTATTGTTATTATAAATATTATTAGTAAATAGATATTTATTTAAATCTTACTTTAAATTAAAACTATAAATATTGTTAATAAATGTAGTAATTATTGTTATATTCAAAATAATTAAAAATGCTATTAAAAAGTATTATTATTAATTATTTAATAAAATATTGTAATTACTGAATATTACTTATAAATACTGATAATTTAATTTAATTTTGGTAATTATTAATTTAATGAATACTGTTAATAAATCCTATTCATAAATTTAATAATTACTGTAATATTAAAAATAACTAAATAATATTATTAAAACTATCATTAATGATTATTTAATTAAATAGTATAATTACTTACTATTATTGATAAATGTTGTTAATAACATTCTGACAACCAACGATTCGACGATTCGATTCAAATAGATGGCCTGTTCTAACAACAAAAATTACAAGTAAAAAATTACGGAACCATTCTGTTCATCGGTTTTTGGGTCGACGGTTCGATCATTTGGTTTGAACAGACAGTCTGTTCTAACAACAAAAATTATAGGCAAAAAATTGAGTTTGTGAGGTTCATTAAGTAGTATCATACGTGTTATGTCATTTGAGCGTGTGACTCATACGACCTGGAAACGAAACCATTCTAGTCATCAGTTTTTGGATCGACGGTTGGGTTGTTCGGTTCAAACGAACGGCCTGTTCTGACAATAAAAACTATAAACAAAAATTTACAGAACCGTTTTGGCCACTGATTTTCAGGTCAGCGGTTTGATCGTCCGGTTCGAATGAACAATCCGTTCTGACAACAAAGATTACAGGCAACAAATTGAGTGTGTGGGGTCCATTGAGCAGTATCATACATGTCATGTCATTCGAGCGTGTGACTTATACAACCCCAAAATTGAACCATTCAGGCCATCGGTTTTCGGGTCAACGATTCAACCGTCCAGTTCGAACGAACAACCCGTTTTAACAATAAAAATTAAAAAAATAAAAATAGCCAAAAACCATTGAATGGGTATATGGGTTGACGGTTCAACGATTCAGGTCAATGGGTCGTTGAACAATTCAATGGTTTTTGGCCAGGGACCAAGATTGGGGTAAAACGAAACTGGTTGCCTAGATAGTTTCCAATTAAAAAAATAAAAAAATGGGTGACCCATTCTCACAACAAAAATTACATGCAAAATATTGAGTGTGTGAGGTCCATTAAGCATTACCATATGTGTTATGTCATTGGAGCGTGTGACTTATACAACTTAAAAATGGAACTATTCTAGTCACCGGTTTTCGGGTCAATGGTTCAACTATTCAGTTTGAACGGAAGGCCCATTCTGATAAAAAAATTAAAAAAATAAAAAAAAACAACAAAAAACCATTGAATGGGTCAACTATTCGACCGCTCGGGTCAATGGGTCATTGACCGATTCAACGATTTTTGGCTACGAACCAAGATTAGGATAAAGTGGAATCAAATGCCTGGATGACCGATTAAAAAAATAAAAAACAGCCAAAAACCATTGAACAGGTCTAAAGGTCAATGGTTTGACTACTTAGGTCAATGGGTCATTGATCGATTCAATGATTTTTGGCTAAGGACCCGGTCAACAGATCGACAAATCGACAGTTTCATTCCAGCCCCTGCAAAGCAGAACCCCTCCGCTAATAGATTATTATGACCAATGGGCTCTTCGATAAAAATTAAGAAAGAAATGGAAAATAAGATAAGACCTACACCTGCACCATTAAAATTTCGTTCTGTTCTTTTCTAAACAAGTTTGACCCAACTAGCAAAACAAGCTTACCAGCATACAAAAATATGTATAGCATCATATATATATATATATATAGTGCAAATTAATCAGGGTTGCTGTGTTAGCATCAGATGACCCCTGCTTAATTAATTAATTTATTTTTTCGGGTTGGGGTTGGGGGTAGATTGAGTATCTTTTCAGCAAACAATTCATGAACCCGATTAATTTGTTTGTCTTGGGCAACCATAGCTATACCATACTTACTAGTTACTAGCTCATTCGATAGAACATAAACACTAATTCTGGACACAAACCAAGTCTCTTGTTCTAGAATCAAGGATCTCACTAATAATGGTTGATTTGTTTGATGCTTGTTTCATTTATCGAATTCAAGAACTATGAGAACATCTGCCAAAAAGTGGGTGATTTTGATGAATTCACATCTCCGCCCCACAGCCCATCTCTGTTGTGTATTGGAAACATCTCCTGATGATAGTATCAGAATCAATAATGTCATCATCGGGAGATGTTTTAAATATACGGTGGGGATGAGCTGTGGGACGTTATGGGGCGGATATATATACTCCCCGAGAGACACGTTTATTAATTAAACAATTCAACTAAACATCATTTTTTGATATTTCTTCTATCAATGCCTGTATGGCTCTCAATTAACATCCATGCTCCACAAAACACCATCTAAATGTGCCCATGAACATTAATCAGTTACAAGGTTTCATTATGCAGAAATAATAGAACCTTACAAATGGTACAAAAGCTGAGAGCAAAGTTAATTGGGTGCACACATTTTGAAAGTGCTGTACTTGCTTGGGTCCTAGGCAAGGTGTATATCTTAAAATGTGTCTTTCCTGAGGCACCTCCATTCCTAATTTTCTGTCTTCTTTTGAATTTTTTATTTTTTTAAGTTCACATAATTTCCTATTACCAAAAAGGAAATAACATAAGCTAAATTATCTCTAACAACCAATAGATCAAGAAAGAGAGATTTGATTTTTTAATGTCTAGCCAAATGGAATTATTGTTATTGTTATTGCTATAGTTAATAACCAAATATAGATGGGGGAATAAAAAATATTATAATGATGGAAAGTGGAATTATTAATTAGTTTATATTGAAAAATAAAAATTAAATTAGTGTAATTTTGTTAGTAAACTACCTAACAAAAGTAAATATTTAATAACAATTTCCAATAATTTCCAATAAATGTCCATAATTACACAATGTAATAAAATTTTCAAAATTTCCATAAAGCTACATTTTTTGTAAAATAACATTGTGGAAATTAAAAGATAAAAAAAGTTTGAAAGTTTATTTAAAATGTATTAAATAATTATTGAAAATTATTGGAATATTTTGAAAAATTTAGGAAAATTTATTACATTTGATAGATTTTGGAAAACTATTGAAAAATTATGTAATTTTCATTGTAAATTATTGAAAATTATTAGAGATAATTGACTATGGGAAATGAAAAAATGTAATTTGAACAAAAAATTAAACAAATTATTAAGATAAATTAGTACAATATTGGAAAAAAGAAATTATTGATTAGTTTATATTAGAAAATATAAGATAAATTAGTATAAATCTGTAAGTAAACCATTTAAAAAGAAATAAATTATTTAATAATAATTTAAAAATAGTTTTGAATAAATTTTCAAAATTACATAGGTGCAATAAACTTTCCAAAATTTTCATAAAATTATATTTTTTGTAAATTAAAGATAATTTAGTGTACTTTTAGAAATTTACCATGTCGTTGATACTCAATATATCATTTTGATCATCTTGTCATCAACTTGAATATTGGGTTGATGGGGATAGTGTTTTCAAAACTAGATCGAACCAAATGGTCAGACTGAAAAAACTGGGAACGATTGGGAATAGGGTGGGGAAAAATCAAGGATCCCCAATCCTTGATGAGGAGCATGCTCCTTGCCCTGAACTCACACGACATTGAGGACGAGGCAGGGAAATTCAAGGATTCCCTGTTCCTAACGGGGAGTGGGTGTCTTCCCCTGAACCCACCTGACATTGGGGGACAAGGCGGGGATGGGGTAGAATGTCTTGACTACGGGGTGGGGATAGGGATGGGGTGCCCTGCCCTATTACTATTCCTATATAATTGTTAATTATTAATGAAATTAATAAAATTGTTAGCTTTTGTAATTAATTTTATTTACTTAAAGTCTATCAAAATTTCATTTAAAAATAATGAAAATAATAATAGTTGTTGAAATTACTACAAATGATTAATAAAATTAAATTTAATAAAAATATTTGTTCATATTAAATTAATAATAATTATTTTCAATAAATCAACATTACATTAAATGAAAAATACAATTATTAAAATTTTAATTATTAATAATAACTTTAAATACTTATAATTAATTAACAGAAAATTTTAATTATTAATTTATCAAATAATTAATAATAAATAAAATTATTCAATCATTCAAATTTTCCTATGCATCGATTGCACAAGTCCGCTAGTATTTAATATATGCAATAACTAAAATAAAAAAAAAAAAGAGAGGAAGACTAATATTGTTCCAAGTGGGTTATCTCACCATCGCTTTAATGTGTTTATGTAAGTGGCATAACTATTCAAAAAGAAAAAAAAAAAAAATCTGCATCATAAGTTACAAACTAACAACATGAATACATGTCAAAGTAATGCCGAGAGTATATTTGCTTCCATACTCAACATAGTATGATTAAGATAGTGAATGGTGCATCTTTTTGGCATGTCTTTTGAGCTATGGGAAGCTTAAAAGACCAAAAAAAATTCTTTTTCTATTTAGTATTGTGTAGACTCAAAGATCCAAAGGTAACCGCGTGAGAAAGACCAAAAAAGTTGAAAATCAACATGCGTTTTTGGTCTTTATGCGCTGAAAAATAACCTTTTCAACTACTTTTAATAGCCTGGTAGATTAAGATATAAACCAAACAGTCTTAGTGCCTGTTTAGCAAGCCTTTTTCAAAAGATCTGTTACAACAACCTTTCATTTAACACATGAGACCCACATACAATTTCTAAGGTTGACCCCATATACCATTGGTGGACATATATGTGAGGCCTACATGCATTTTACAAGGTGGGCCCGATATGCTATTGGTAGACATGCATGTGAGGTCTATGTGTGAATATGTATGTGGGGCCCACATACATTTATCAAGGTGGGCCCTACATAACATTGGTGAACATGCATGTGGGGTCCATGTGTTGACATATATGTGGGAACCACATACATTTTTCAAGGTGGGCCCCACATACCATTGGTCGGCATCCATGTGGGGTCTATGTGTGGACATATATGTGGGGCCCACATACATTTTACAAGGTAGGCTCCGCATACCATTGGTGGACAAGCATGTGGGGTCCGTGTATAGACATGTATGTGGGACCCACATACATTTTACACGGTTGGCCCCATATACCATTGTTGGACATGTATGTGGGGCCCACATACATTTTACAAGGTGGGCCCAACATACCATTGGTGGACATGCATGCGGGGTCCATGTGTGGAGTGTGGACATGTATATGGTGCCCACATACATTTTCAAGGTGGGCCCCACATACCATTGGTGGGCATGCATGTGGGGTCCATGTGTGGACATATATGTGGGGCCCACATACATTTTATAAGGTGGACCCCACATACCATTGGTAAACATGCATGTGGGGCCTACATACATTTTACAAGGTGGGACCCACATACCATTGGTGAACATGCATGTGGGGTCCATGTGTGGACATGTATGTGGGGGGCCCACATACATTTTTCAAGGTGGACCCTACATACCATTGGTGGACATGTATGTGGGAGGCCCACATACATTTTACAAGGTGGGCCCGACATACCATTAGTGGACATGCATGTGTGGGGTCCATGTTTGGACATGTATGTGGGGCTTACATACATTTTTCAAGGTTGGCCCCAAATTCCATTAGTGGACATGTATGTGGGGTCCATGTGTAGACATGTATGTAGGGCCCACATATTTTACAAGGTGGGCCCCACATACCATTGGTGGACATGCATATGGGGTCCACATACATTTTACAAGGTGGGCCCGACATACCATTGGTGCACATGCATGTGGGGTCCATGTGTGGAGTCTGGACATGTATATGGGGCCCACATACATTTTCAAGGTGGGCCCCACATACCATTGGTGGGCATGCATGTGGGGTCCATGTGTGGACATATATGTGGGGCCCACATACATTTTATAAGGTAGACCCCACATACCATTGGTGGACATGCATGTGGGGTCCATGTGTGGACATATATGTGGGGCCCACATACATTTTATAAGGTAGACCCCACATACCATTGGTGGACATGCATGTGGGGCCTACATAAATTTTACAAGGTGGGACCCATATACCATTGGTGAACATGCATGTGGGGTCCATGTGTGGACATGTATGTGGGGCCCATATACATTTTTCAAGGTGGACCCCACATACCATTGGTGGACATGTATGTGGGGCCCACATACATTTTACAAGGTGGGCCCGACATACCATTAGTGGACATGCATGTGGGGTCTGCATACATTTTTCAAGGTGGGCCCCAAATACCATTAGTGGACATGTATGTGGGGTCCATGTGTGGACATGTATGTAGGGCCCACATAATATTGGTGGACATGCATTTGAGGTCCATGTGTGGACATGTATATGGGGTCAACATACATTTTGCAATGTGGGCCCCATATACATTTTCCAAGATGGGCCCCACGTACTATTGGTAGGTCCCACTTACACATTCAAATAGCTTTTTCGTGAAAAGATAACCCATTTTCTCCCAAGCGTATGTATTGTGCCACACATTCGAAGAAGTCAAGGGGCGCTAAAAGATTATAAAAACTTCATTTGAACCTTCTTGAAAAAGCCTAAATTCGAGCTGTTGGCGTCTTTTATGAAGAGCTTTTTCCCAATAGATTTTCCTATTGCCAAACTAAAAATTTAGACTTCCGAGCTTCTAAACAGCCTTAAACCCACACTGAAAGACTTGCCAAAGACAGAATCTTTAAAGTCAAATTTCCACCAATTCAATGCATCTTTTCGTCTATTGAGCTATTGAAAAATTTATTTAGAAAGACTTGTCAAACAGCCTCTAATAATTTCAAGCAAAATGGATTTTTTGACCATATAGAAAAATCTTGTGACCTATCCAAGTTTGACCATATTGAAAAATCTATTGTCCAAGTTTTTATTGCAGTTATCACTTTATGAGCCCCACCAAGTAGATAGACTTAGAGTAAATAATTCAATTAATTAAATTTGACAATATTTGCTAGCTTTCCTCATTTCTTAACGTATACGAAAATTCTATTTATGTGAAAAGAAAATCTTGGACAATAGAAAAAATCAGAACATGCAATAAATCATGTCATCACCATGTGAAGACAAAAGTAGGATTTGTGAGAAGAAGCCATCCTAATCAAGAAGAGATCCACCAACGTAGATAAGATACTAGCGGAGTTACCCGTGCTGAGCACGGGCTTGTGTGTTTGTATTTTATTTTATTTTTGGAAGTGTGTTGTTTGGTTTTGCTTAGTGTTAATTGAAATAATTACAATTAATTGAGCAATTTAATTTAATGTATGGGATTTTGAGAGATATTAATTGTATCTGGTTTATGTTGTCATATGTAGTGTTACAGGTAGATCGAGAGAGAGAGATTTTAATTTGGTACATAAGAGTGGTCTGAATTCTATTTACTGAGTTTGTGGATCTGTTGATTATTCCATTACTAATTTCCCTTTGTTGCTTTTTCCTTAATCTTTGATTAGGTGTGTAACTGAATAAGATGAAATATAAAATGATTATTAAATTAATTTAGGTAGTATTTCAAATTATGAAGTTATTGAATATATATGATGCTAAAAATACATGTGTGTTTAGTTTTTACCTTTTGTAGCTTCATTGTTATTGCTATCAGATTTGATAGTTGCAATTTCAGTAAGTAGTTGTTATGGGACCGGGCGTAGGATCTCGTCATAGGGCGGTCCACGGGGAAAACTCCTAGCCTTCCCTTGCCCTTCCCTTTGCGTGCTGACCCTATTGTGGCGAACTAGGGGGTGATTTATCCAAGAGGTCACCCTAACTCTCCTTACACCTTTTTTGGTCGAAAAACTGAATGCCTTTACTTCAACTCGTTGCTCATTAAATAGGAGATTACAGAAGGGAATTCCTTGTTGGATTCGGCTAGGCTAGGGTAATCCAACTCAAACTCAAACTCCTCATTACCTACTCCTAATGGTAACACAACTCTTACTTAAGAAGATAAGATAAGATAAGGATAAGAGATGAGGAATGATGTAGTTGGCGGCGAGTTGGCAAGCAGAGCTGTCGTGGTAAGATAAGTGTGGACCCACCCTGATGAGTTGTCATGTGGGCCCTGCTATACTGCTGCTATCGGGCGGTGCGCGCGTCTCACAGTGCTGCTGCCGTGTAGTGCGTGCTGCTGTCGTGCGCTGCGGGCGGTGCGTGCTGCTATGCACGCTGCCGTGCATGCTGCTGTCGGGCGGCGCGCGCTGCTGTGCGTCCATAACATCCGACTAGGAAACTCAAACTCCTACTTCTAATGGTAATTAACTTCCTATTTCTACCGGTAACACAACTCCTACTAAGAACAAGGGATAAGTAGATGGGATAAGGGATAAGGTAAGCTAGCCTTCACTGCTATCGGCCGCGGTGGTTAGGCTTGCTTATGAGTGTGTCTACTGCTTCTGTGTCTGCAACATTACACCCCTCTTGGACTACGAGCTTGTCCTCAAGCTCAAATTCAAGATGGGTGTCGAAAAACCCCGTCAAAGGAATCCTGGATAGGTGGAGTGGCTTTGCCCTCCTGGATTGGGTTCCCATGAAGGGGGCTCCTCTTCATCTTCCTCTTGTTTCACCAGGAGGCAGAAAAGTCTCTTGCACTTGTGTCCGACTGAGTAGAGTTCATCGCAATTAAAACATTGCTCCCTCCTCATGCGTTCTGCCATCTCAGCCCTGGACAAGTGCTTAATAGGGGGTGTAATGACGTTGCTCCCCACATCGGATGCTGATCTGGAATTGGTGCTTGTCTGTGGCTTCCGTTCTTGGCTGGTTGCTGAATATGGAGCCACTCCGAGCTGTTCCGGGGTTGCCCATGCTGATGGAGGCCGCCCCATACTGACGGTTTCATGGCTGAGTTGTAGTTTGCGTTCAAAGGCGCGTGCTAGGTTCATGGCTGTGACCAGGTTGGAAGGGTGTTGCATCTCCACGTCCACCCTTAGGGGTTCAGCTAGCCCCGCGGTGAACATATCCACCTACTGGTCTGGGTGTACTGAAGAGGCTCTGGCGAGAAGGGTTTGAAATTGCCACCGGTACTCGGCTATGGTCCCGGTTTGCTTGAGGTTAATTAATTCTCCCAAGGGGTTGCTCGTTAATGGGGGTCCGAACCGAAGAAGGCAGTATGACTTGAACTGATCCCAACTAAGTCATGGTTCTTCCTGCTCCACTCAGTAGAACCAGAGCTACGCTTCGTCTGTCAGATGGAACGCAGCCAGGCTGACTTTATCCTTCTCCTCGTGCGCTGATTACGAAAGAGTTGCTCGCAGCGGTACAACCATCCTAGTGGGTTGCCGTTGCCGTTGTATGAGGGAAACTCCAAACGGCTATACTTGGGAATAACTGCTGCTGTCGGGGCAGCGATCTGCTATTCGCTGGATGCCTCTGCCCAGTCCAGACGATGACTGTTTGTGTTGGCGATTCCCTCAGAACTCCTTTCTTTGTTGGAGAGGAATGCTTCCAGCAGGCGTCGCAGCTCCTAGACATCTTCCTTGACTTCACGAACTTCCATGCTGGTTTCTGCTAGACTATGTTCCAGTTTGTGGACCTTGGATGATAGCTGCTCCATATCGCCCATGACGTTTGGCTCTGATACCAAAATGTTATGGGCTCGGGCGTAGGATCCCGTCATGGGGCGGTCCACAAGGAATACTCCTAGCCTTCCCTTGCCCTTCCCTTTGCGTGCTGACCCTATTGTGGCGAACTAGGGGGTGATTTGTCCAAGAGATCACCCTAACTCTCCTTACACCTTTTTTGGTCGAAAAACTGAATGCCTTTACTTCAACTCGCAGCTCCTTAAATAGGAGATTACAGAAGGGAATTCCTTGTTGGATTTGGCTAGGCTAGGGTAATCCAACTCAAACTCAAACTCCTAATTACCTACTCCTAATGGTAACACAACTCTTACTTAAGAAGATAAGATAAGATAAGGATAAGGGATGAAGAATGATGTAGCTAGCGGCGAGTTGGCGAGCAGAGCTGTCGTGTGGGCCCCGCTCTACCGCTGCTGCCGGGCGGTGCGCGCGTCTCACAGTGCTGTTGTCGTGCGGTGCGTGCTGCTGTCTAGTGTTGCTTCCGTGCGGTGCGTGCTGCTGGTGCGCTGTGGGCGGTGCGTGCTGTTGTGCGCGCTGCTGTGCGTGCTGCTGTCGGGCGGCGTGCGCTGCTATGTGCATTGCCGTGCGTGCTGCCATGCGTGTTGCCATGCGTGCTGCTACCGGGCGGCGCGCGCTGCTGTGCGTCCATAACATCCGGCTAGGAAACTCAAACTCCTACTTCTAATGGTAATTAACTTCCTATTTCTACCGGCAACACAACTCCTACTAAGAACAGGGGATAAGTAGATGGGATAAGGGATAAGGTAAGCTAACCTTCACTGCTACTGCCGGCCGCGATGGTTAGGCTTGCTTACGAGTGTGTCTATTGCTTCTTTGTCTACAACAGTAGCCTTGTTGATTCTTGAGCCCAATTCACATTAAAGATTGAGATAACTGTAGGCATGGTTTGTGGAGGAGGTTCAGTTAGTAAGATGTGGTACTTCCATAAGCAAGACTGTAATAAACGTGACAACTCTTTATATTCATCCTCTTGTAATAAATTTTTGGTTGTATATATGATGATATTATTACAATGATGTTGTTGATGTAAAAATGTTATTCTTCGAATAAAGAATTTCACTAGACATGCATTAGAGAGTATATGTTTTAATTCCGATATAGCCATTCCCATAATATTTTCAGCTTTCTTGTCAAATACAATGAAGTCTTGAGTTGCTGTTGGATCCTAAGAAGTGATGGATATTTTGTACTTGCAATTAAACATAGTTGTTAGTATGACATAATTTAGATATATTAAGAAGATAGTTTGTTTTTCAAAATTTACCTAGTGATTGGTGTTGATGTTTTCTTGTTGACAGTTTAGATGATTGACCGTAATTTCAATAAATATATTAATTAATGTTATTTTAATAATTAATAGTAATTTCTATAAATATAGTATTTTAATTAATAGTATTTATTAATTAATGGTATTTTAATAATTAATTAATTTATTAATTATATTATATTAATTAATTAAATATTTTAATTTATATTTTTAAAATAGTGACTATAATATTTTTTATTGTAGACTCAACAATAGTGATGAGGCAGTTAAAATGGTTCGGCATTATTTTAATAATTTAGATCCTAATTGACTTTATCTTTTATGTGAAAATTAATGAATTACATTAACTTTCTTTTTCATAAATTATATTGTTTATGATTATTTCCATAAACTATGCAATTGGCTTTGTTTTGAAAAATAAGAATTTATTTTAATTTTTTTTGTCAAATTGATTTTTTTTTAAATTGTTTATAAATCTTAATTGTTTCATTAATATTATAAAGCAATTATGTCCCAGGTCAACACCCCTTTCCTACTCCCATTCCCCATCTCCTTTCGCTTTAAATTCTTAACAAACGTATGCACGGGAGTCCCTGTACCTCAATGATAATGAACCTCTCGTCAATACCCCCAAAACATAAATTTGCGCATTCAAATGTCAGATTTAACCAGAAATTTATTCCAAAAAAAAAAGAAAAAAACACTTCAAGATACATCTTTAAAGCAATCGTCGCTAACAAAGGAGAGTGCATTTCTATTTGCGTCATATATGAACCGCACATTCTGTTGCTGCATTGCCCCCAATGTTGTAAGCCCTTGGTCTGGCTTCATCGCTAGGCAGAAAAACCTGTCTTTACGACTAACGAAAAAGGCATTCTCTGGTATCACTTGAAGATCAGCATATAAATTTGGGAAAAAGATTGAAATTAGTCGGCAAAACATTACAGAGATCTAAACCCAAAGGCCTCTGATTAATTCTCTTCAGCTTCCGGTTCGCAAAATAATCCATCAATACCCCCTTCACGCTGTCGTAAGGCTTCTGATCAATGTAAGTGAAGGCAGAACCAGAGTCTATGATGCAGCCGCCGGTGCCATCCGGTTTCGACGCAAACGTTCCCGGCGGGAAATTCATACGGCGGGTTCCTATAGTGATATCTACCAGATTCAGTGCGAACATATTCGGGTTCTTCTTGTATTGTGGAAATGGGGTTGTCTGCAATTTTCTAACCTTGATGACTATGTCGCTGCCGAACCTTAGATAGCTGGTAACCTTCATTGAGAGAGCAGCTTCTACGAAACAGTAAGAGAAGCGTCGATTGATTTGGTCACGCAGCTGAGCTACGAAGGAAACGACGCCTCTGTTCATTCCCACTATCCGATCAATCCCACCATCAAACTTGAAGTTAAGGTTCTAATTACTACAACCAAAGTATAAACCATTTTTGGCTTCAAGTGACTGATTACTAGACAGAAAAGTGAAGGTTTCAGAAGAGAGAATTCCCTTGGTTGATGACCCACTTGCATATTGTTTTGTGTAGATGCATTCTCCATTAACACATTGAAGGTTCTTACAGAGAGGGTGTTGGCAGGGAAGCTTGCGGTAGGATTGGGATTGTCTGGGGTCGAAGATGGGATCTTTCTGATAAAAACAGGAGCTTCAGGGCTGGCACTGAGTCCAAATGAGCTCGCTGCCGGTATCCATGATCAAGTTGTAGCCTTTGTAGGGGGTGCCGATGCCGATTTGCACCAGATAGAGGAAAGGGTAGGTGTCAGCTCCAACCTTTGGACGGATCATGTCCGGTTGCACTATTGTATTATTGGATGTTTCAATCGCCATTGCAGACTTCAAATAATTCACCCAAGCGTCGGAAATTTTCACCAGCCTCTGGAGTCGTTGGAGTCGAGTGAGGTTTCGTGGGTACAGAGGAGAGAGCGGAGAGTCTCTATGTAGTAGCTCCAAGCTGAAGACATAGAGAAATAAAGAAAGCACCGGAAAACCTTTGCCTCCGGCCATGTCAAACGGTGAAACAGAACGACAGTCGGAGAAGACAGCACAACGAAAAACTTACAGGTGACGAAAAACATCACGTGCGGATACCTCATCTTGCTAGAAGCGATTTTCGCACGCGAAAAAAAAATCACGTGTGTTTTCCTAATCCTGCAAGAAGGAAAGGCCACATCGCTCAGACCCCAGCCCTTCCCAGCTTAGTATATATAATAGATACACCTGGGCTACCATTATCCAATCAAATTTAGCCGTATCACCCATTGCTTGTATTGCATTCTTACTTTGGACTAGCTGGGCTTTGACATAGCCATGTTAAGCTTAGATCCATTCCATATAATGAACAACAAAATTAGGCCCAGTCCAGCTTATGGGCTGGAAGGATTAAGTCCAATTTTAACAAAGCCTAGGTTGGTAACCCATCTATAATACCCATTTTTTAATTCTTATGGTATCTGTCTCAGTTGAAGAGGCCGAAAGAATTAAGAGTAGATTAAAGAGGACATGGCACAAAATGTTTTAAGCGTTAATAATTTAGTAATGGATATAGAAATTCATACCTTTGGGATATTATATGGCTCAAAGGCCTTTAGGATCAAATTGCAGCCCAACAGCATCTAAGGCTCAGTTGAAAAGAATACAAATACAAATATGTACAGTACAAATATATACAAAATACAAGGTTTTGCATTCTATATATTTGTATTTGTATTCCTTCCAAACTGAGTCTAATGAACTGGTCGCAAGAATAAGCTCAGGTCCCCCATGCGAATTGCAAAATGCTTGTCACAGTTCCATGTAACTGCTGCTACTGTAATGTTTCAGTTAGAATGCGGAATGCCTTGTCTAGGTTTACTTCCTCGATAGAGCCCATTGCATAAAAATCACCAAATTGGAATCATTCATCCTGGTATATAGAGTTCATGTCTATTCCCCAATCATTTTGGCTATTCATGATTCTGAACCATCAATGAGGACACCAAGAATGCTGCAGAAATGTGGTGTTCAGATCTCCTACCCACACCTATTCAAACATCACCACAGTTGTGCATCAAGAACATCTCCCATATTTACATGTTATCATTCATGGGGAGATGTTCCCAATGTACTTGTTGTGTCTTGTGGGCAGGAGATCGTACTTGAGAAATGTGCGTTGCAATTGAGGCCCATAAACAAGAATAGAACTAATCTATCTATACTATTTATAAAGTGTGAATAGTTGTCTTTGGCTTTTAGAATTTTCATTTGGTAACAAATGCCCTCTCTAAAGTTTGAATTGGAAAACAATAAAATGCAAATTTGTTATTTTACATCTTCATTTAATAATGCTTATTTGATAAAAAGACTCAAAAGTAATTCTTTTGTTTAATAATTAGAAAACAAGTTATAGCAAAAATGTCATTTTACATTTTTCATTTAATACTTTTATACTATTACTAAAAGTGTAAATAATGGTGTGGAACTTTTTATACTAGAATACCTTTGCTTTTGAATTTAGTTCCTCTCTAATTGTGAGGGCACAAAATGTAATTTGAACTATTACATTTCTCCTCATTCAATTCTTTCTCGTTAAGTCTTTTAAGGCATTATTTTCAAAAATAACAAAAATATAAATTTTATCAACTAGATATACCTCCAATACGTTTAACGATATAAATACATGTTTTTTTTTTAATTTACAAAAAATAGAACCATTTTTCCATCATGGTGATGAGTAAGCAATTCAACTATCTAAGTGAGCTAATCTATGATGTCATAATTAAATAAAACTTTTAAAATATAAACAAATAAGAAACGTAGAAAAATTGTACACACACACACACACACACACACACACACACATATATATATATATATATATATATATATATTACTCATATTAAAGAAAAAGTATGATAAATAATAATTATGATTATTGAAGTTGGAAAGCCATCCAAAAGTAAAAATTATTTTTGTCGTGGTGGGTCAACAATTCAACCTTTTGAGTTAAATGTGCCAACCCTTAATATCATAATGAAAAATATATAAAAACACAAAAAAAAATTATGTAATGATACAAAATTTTGTAAATAACATTTAGGCAGTTATCTAATATTTTATATTAATCATATTAAAGAAAAATGTGTGACAAGTAATGATTGCTTTATTGATGTTGGAAATAAAACATAAAATTTAAAACCAGCCTAAAAATGAAATTGTTTTCTTTGGTGGAGGTTAACAATTCAACCTTTTGGGCCATATGTATCAATCATTTATTTCATAATTAAATAATAAAAACTAAAAAAGATAAAAATACAAAATTTAAGAAAATATAGAAACTCTACAGAAAACATTTGGATGCCTCTCTAATATTTTATATTAATCATATTAAAAGTTAGACACGATAATTAAGAATTGTTTTTAACTTTTTATTTATGATATAAATAAAATAAAAAAAATTTTAAATTAACCAAAAAGTGAAATTGTTTTCCTATTTTGTGGTAGATAAATTCAACATTTCATGTCAAATGTATCAACTTGTGAAGTTATAATTAGATAATAAAATTTGAAAAAGATAAGAACACAAAAGTATACAAAAAATATATAAATTATGTAGAAAACACTTGGGTATATTTCTATATTAATGAACCATAATAAGTGTGACAAATAAGAATAATTTGTAGAAATGGAATATAAAAAAAATTGTAAAAATTTTAGAAACATATTATATACTATCATCATCACAAAATTTGTCATGTGCTTTGCACATACACAAATACTAGTACTAATTAAACTGTGAATGAGTCTTATTTTTTGGAGTTTTAGTTGGACATAATTTACCCCTTGATCTTGAGCTATATATCATGAGGACAAATTTATATTCTAATAGAAAAGGCTTTAATTGAGACAATAAACCAAATGAACAACATTTATGAATAGAAAATTTAAGACCCCATCTATACTACTATTAAAAGTGCAAATGAGTGGAATTTTTTGTTTGATTCAATGTAGGAGGGAGATCAAAATTTCAAGAATCTTAACTCATCCTCTTTGCTTTTTTTGTTTTTGCCTTTTCTCTCTTCTACTTTCCTGTTTATTATTTTTACAACATTATAGTATCCCAAGTGCTAGCAAAACCTTTACAACAGTTGGACTTTTGCTGTGTCAATAAGACTTTTACACCAATTGGACTTCCTAGGTACCAATAAGGCCTTCAACCAAATAGACTTATGAGTGCTATTCCAACCTTTCAACATACTCTTATCTTCTCACCTAGAAGACTTAATGCCATTAGACTTCATGGGTCCTACCCAAACCCTTCACCGTGTTTTATCTTAGAACACACAGCTAGCAAACCACTAGCTATGCAAACACATCCATAATCTGAAAATTGTAGGCACAAGTAATGCAATGTCTCTCAATAAGTTGATACTTTATGGATAGTTGATTACTACTTCAAGGATAATTGACTACTTACAGTGTCCAACCTTAGAAACTTTATGTAGACTTCTCATAAAGTATGGGAGTTGACTTATTAGGCTTCTACAATTAGAATTTTCATAATCTACCTCAGTATAAAGTCTAGGAAAAGCCTAGCCATCTTTTCTAACTTATCCATTGTCTCTAAGGTTTTGGTACAATCGAGGTACTCGGTTAAGCCCACTATAATGTATCTTGCAATTGATCGCATCAAGTCCTAAAGAAATAAGACAAGTTAGAAACTTTAGAGCTTGATATCTTTTCTTTCTACTTCTTCATGGTAGCATGACTTCTTGCTTGGAGAGTGATTGATATAGATATTTCTTTTGATCATTAGTGGATTTCAAGTTCAACCATGAAAGTATCTAATGCAGTTCCACACTTGTGTTCAAATTGTTAGTACTCTTAATGATTTTGTTATCAACAATCTTAATAGAAAAATGACAACATTGATAAGCTCGTATAGAAAGTACAAATTTAAGTCCCACTGTCATTATTTCCACTATTTCATGTAAATGATGCATCATCTAACTTTTAGATCTCTTTTTTTTTTTTTTTTTTTTTTCTTTTAATCTCTCGTTGTTTGATGGAGTTAATGTAATATTGTAGTAGATATATATATATATATATATATATATATATATATATATATATATATATATATATATATATATATATATTTTTTTATATATATGGGCAGCAGACATGACAAAGATTTCTCCACTTTTTATACAAACTAGTATAGAGCAAGCGTTCTACTACCAAGTATACATAATAATAACCAATCACAAAAGTTCAGATGGTAATTATAGCAGTTCAGTTTAAGTATCAAAACTATAGACTTAACTGGATAAATCATAAGGTTGTGTTTGATTGCAGTGCAAATTTATTTGCACTAGTACAAATGTATGGGAGTGCAAATGTAAAAAAAATGTAAATTCTTGTTTAATTTTATTTTAGGTTTTACTTTCTTCTGCGTCATGTCTTGATTTACTTCATTTGTATTTAAATCAAATAAAATAAGCTAAAATTTGAAACAAAAATAGATCAGAATTTACACTCAAATCATTTGCACTACCCTAATTTTACATCAATACAAATTTATTTGCATTGCAACCAAACACAGCCTAAAGATTTATGTGTTCAAACCACAAAGGTTAAAACATACCACCATAAAAGTTACAACACCAGTAGTTTAAGCTAATGTAGTTGCGCCACTTAAGAGTTTTGAACATAAACATCGTAAATCCAAGATATCAAAACACAACGTAAGTAGAACAATACCTTGGAAAGTAGTATCCATGCCCTCACAAGGACCAATGAAGCATCGGATAAACTCTTGAGAAACCATTTTAAACACAGTTTCATATTCACTCAATCTGTCATGGCAAAGAGGTATAATAATCCAATTGATACTATCATGCATATATTTATTTCCATGCTATAATCAATTACTTGGTTCCAAACTTTAAGGATTGATCCTACTATGGAAACCTTGGTTAATACCTGGGAGAAGGGATATCTAGTCAATCAGCAACCCATGATCATCATGAGGAAGTAAATCATGGAGCTTCATCGTAAGGTTTTTTCCCACCCCTTGAATAATTCTAGAAATGGTTCTATGTTTGTTTTTGTTTGGAATTGTAGGGAAGTAGGTCGGAAAATTTTCTATCAACACATGTGGTTAATATGATTAGGAAACCAAATTGATTGAAGCTAAATTAACATTATTATTTATATTAATAATAATATAAATAATATATTGGATAGGATTCTAGTATCTATGGACTTCCTGAACTCTTTCAAATTGTAATTGTGTCGATGGGCCCTGGCTCGGGGTCTGATCATAAATTAACATTGTTATTTATATTAATAATAACAATATGTAATATGCATTTTAATTATAAATGTTGATATATTTTCATAATAACAATCATTAATATAAATATAAAATACATTTATATTTTAATTAACCAAATTAGTCGAATTAAAATTAAATTAAACCGGTTTAAACTTGGTTCAGTTTCAAGTCTAATTCGATTCGATTTGGTTCATGAAAATGACCAAACCAAAATATTGGTTAGGCTCTATTTCCAAACCAAACCAAACCAACCAAATGAGCACCCCTACTACTCGGTAGGCAAATTCAGGAAAATATTGAATTGATACACTATATGAAAACAAAGAGATCATCAGGAAGGGGGGAGGGTAATGGCCATTTGCCTGTGCTTCTTTGTTCTCTTCATGAAAGGTTTATCTAGATTAATTTCAAAAGCAAATAAGAATGGAAAATTGATGGACACTAGAATTAATTAGTAGGCATGCTCCTATTATCTCACACTTGCTCTTCGTAGATGATATCATTATGTTTAGTAAATCAAATAGAGAAGAGGCATAATTAGGACTTAAAAGAAGTTTTAACTCAATTTCAACAGTTATCAGGATTACAAGTTAATTTTCAAAATTATTATATATTTTTTAATAAAATAACTCCCACTAAAGGTGTTCAAATAATTAGAAGACATCTCAAAATGTCAACCATCGACAAAACCCTAAGTATTTAGGGGTTCCTCTGCTATGGAAGAAAGGAAAAGATGAGAATGGAAAATTGATGGACATCAGAATTACTAGGCATGTTCCTGTTATCTTGAAATTGCACTTTGTAAATGATATCCTTATGTTAAGAGGCTTGGGACTTGAAAGAAGTTTTAACTCAATTTCAGTAATTATCGAGGTTACATGTTAATTTTCAAAAAGTTGGCATATATTTTAATAAAAGGATTCCCATTAAAGCTGCCCATATAATTAGAAGACATCTCAAAATATTAGCCTCCGACAAAAACTCTAAGTATTTAGGGGTTCCTCTACTAGCCTTTTGTCCCAAGCAACATAACTAGGAGATAAAGTCTATCTTGGTCTTAGAACCTCCCGCTGAAGATGGCACAATAGTGTATGTGAAGCCAATAGAGTAATGTAATTTCTACAAAAACCAAATTCCAACCTTCTTGGAATTGATGCGGCTATGTGAACCTTGACAAATCTGATGTTTTCTCTAAAACCTCAGTTAAGGACTGAAGAAATCCTATCCATACATTGGTAGGGTCAATCTAGGGTTTTGGGGTGCAAGCTGAGGAGAGAAAGAGAGAAAGAGAGTGGGGATAATGGAGTGACTTGCCCCTCCCTCTCATCCCTTGTATATATAGAGCACTCTCTGAATCCTATTAGGAGTTTATCTAAGTTAAATTTGAATTAGGACATATATGGAGAACTCTTCTTAAGAGAATGGGTGCTCTATACTCAGATCCATTCCCATTTTCAATTTCCATTTTCAATCCTAGTCAGATGACATTTTAAGTAGTCTTGTAATCACTTAACTAATCTTATTAGTAATGGGTCTTTCTTAATATTTCACCTTCCTAGGTGTTGCATGGACACTTTAGTCTTGAATATTGTGTGACATAGAACCCACAAATGACTCACATAAGTCCATTATCGTTCAGCCCTACCCTTGAAAAGGTGCATGCTGAATTCTATTGACCAAGGAAAGTGAACCCTTGACAAGATCAGCTTGGGCTCAATTTGGGCCCAACATTTAAACATAAATAATCCTTGGATTCAACTACCCTATGAAGATCTAAGGATAATAGATGAAGCCCATCAGGTTATTAGCCCTATAATGGTCTCTTACCATTAAACTCTTGGCTCATAATCATAAGAACAATGCTCATAAGGAAGGACATCTTCCTTAATTGCAAAATGCAATGCCACACTCTTTGCTCAGATGGAATTGGAATCCATTGCTAGTAGTTTAGGCTACCATCAGAGAGAGTGTAAACCTTGATATTTACTTTGTTTAATAAAGGGGTCGATCTTACTTAGGTAATTTCCCAAATTGCTCCAACATGCTCAGTAATTTGACTCTTGATGAATCTTACAAGTTGGCATATCAAAAGTAGCTTTGTCCAAGACCTAGTGTTGTATCATAATCAAGTTTGGTGTTAAGTGCAACTTTTCAATATTGCCCATCTATCCAATGGTTGAGAACATTTTAAACTAAGAAAGTCTCATTAGTATTTAGTTTAAAGAATAATTCATAGAGACACACCAATTGAACATAAAATAATAATGTACTTATATTATTCATACTAAAATGTTTGTGTACATCAATATGGCTGGAGCTAGGGGCATACATTGTCTAACGCCAATAAAGACGAGTTAGGAGATAGAGAATGAATTTCTTTCTCAAATGGTGTTTAACAATAGGAATAGACTCCCTTTTGGTTAGAAGATTTTTTTTTTCAAATTTATATCTTTTAAAAGTTTCCCAAACTTTGACTTAACAATGACTTTAAACAAGTTCAACTTCCAAGAATAACTTTGTATTCGCTTGCTCACTCAGCACTTTCATGGGTTAAAATGATTCAAAATCTTTGGCAATCTATTCTTTGCTTAAGGATCATTTATATTTAAATTTTTTATCATTTTTCTTTTGGGGAGGTAAAGCAAACTAATTTTAATTAACCATAATCTTTAACTACAATTTGCACCCAATATTAGAGGTCAAGCATTGCATTACTAAACCTTGCACCCAATTCGAATCATGATGACATGGCATATACATATATATACTATGGGTCATATAAATACTATATATAAAATATTTTACAACTTTTAATGTACTTAAATATGGTGGATGGATGGTAAGCTTCTTAATTTTTAAAACAAATGACTAGGGTTCAACTCTTTTAACTTACATTTTCTTTAAAATACATGCATAATAATGTAATATGTATAATAAATAGTCATTAATTAGCATAAGTAAATAGGTGGATTAGTGGTAATTAAATCATTTATGAAAATAAGAGGTCTTGAGTTCAAATCTTGTTAACAACATTTTAAAATTGGGTTCCACTATGATATGGAAAAGATATGGTATTGAAAACATAAATGTGGTAAATAAACCAGAATCATAAATGTGGTAGAGAACATGGTGTTATTTATCAAAATTCATGGGTGGGTTTTGATTGGTCAAAACTCTTTCCATATCATATCTTTTCCGTATCATAGATTTTCCCTTTAAGATATCACTTATGTATGGACCTGGGCAGTTTCATGAAATTGGGACCAGTTCATCGGTTTTTCGGTTGAACTGGCTGACAAATAAGCCAGAATCATAAACGTGGTAGAGAACATGGTATTATTTATCAAAATTCATGGGTGGGTTTTGATTGGTCAAAACTCTTTCCATATCATATCTTTTCCGTATCATAGATTTTCCCTTTAAGATTTCACTTATGTATGGACTTGGGCAGTTTCATGAAATTGGGACCAGTTCATCGGTTTTTCGGTTGAACTGGCTAGTCAGTCGGTTTTTAGCGGGTTATGAGCAAGTCCGGCTTTTGGGGTATGATCGAATGGTCAAGGCCCCAAGTCACGATTCAACCGGTTGGTCTGGTCCCATTTTCTAAACATTGATTAAAACATGCATTTTAAAGTTGCATCATAACATTAATAGAATAGAGGTTCACTACCTAAATATGAGATCTATCAAATAAGCAACACAAAAGCTATGATGATTGTTTATTGAAACCTTATGTCATTTAACTTTCTTCCTTGTTGCATAGATTGCATATAATTTATCTTCTTTGGCCAGCCATAAAGGTAAAGACTTTTGGTACCCACTCAAGCTTTTATTGGGTTTCAATGTATAGTGTATTGGGTCTTTTTATCATCTTCTCCTTCATTAGAGCTTTCATTCTTAGAACACACAATTTGTACCATACTGAATTTTTTTTGCTTCTTCCTAAAGTCTTCAATTTTCCTACATATTTACACCATCTTTATCGCACATATTGTCAATAACAAAACTTACAAGATTAATGCCTTCATAAGTGAGTTGAAAGTGTATGCCAAGTTTCATATGCGGTTTTACATGAAATAACCCTATTGAGTTTATTCCCATCAAATTCCCTTTTTAAAATCTACATGGATGTATCATTTTGTAAAACTCTTAGTCTATCATTTTCATTCCATTCTTTGTGTAGCTTTTCTATGATTCCCTATCTATGATCTTAGTAGGTTTGAATGGACTGTTATCAACTAGATCCCAAGGATCATAATCTATGTAAATGAGATAAATTACCATTCTCACTTTCCAATTGTTATAGTCATTTTCATTTAGGAATTGATATTACTCTTAGATTACCCCTCAAAATAGAGTGATCTGCCATGGTTGGCTGTTACTACCTTACCTAGAAGTTGAACTAATGGTGAACTTGCTTTAATACCATATGTTGCCTAAGTGTCCTATCCTAATGGTGAACTTGCTTTAATACCCGATGTGGGGGTGGACGCCTAATCGTCGTCTTAGATCTAAGGTGGCGGCCATTGACCATTCTTCTTGTAGTGGAGAGAAACGAATGCTAAAATTGTCATTTGTGTCAATATAAGCACTTATGGGGAAAATAGCTTACCAAACATTCCCACCCTAATAAGTGCTTAAAAATATAACAAGTGATTTGAAAAGTGGGTTACCAAACAGCCTTAAGTGGTTGTTAAAATAAGTACTTCTATATTTTACAAGTACTTAACAAGTACTTAATCACCAAACATGACCTTAAACAATCTGAACATTGAGTTGGACCGGTCCAAAATGGTCCAAGATGTTCATTGGATAGGATTAGACCTGATCCATTTGTAATGGACTCAAATCCGGTCCAATTGACACCCCTAAATCTCATCACCTTATAGTTCAACCCATTTATCTGACACCGCTCTCTACAAAGAAATATGCAACCCCACACTTTAAAACGCAACAATCTAGTACCCGAACTTTCATTTTGCGTTAATATAGTACCCAGTGTTAACTAGCCGTTAAGTGGCATGCAAAAAAATAAAAATGCCCTTCAGGTGTAAACTCCCAACCTTACTCCTCTGTAAACTCCCAACCTTCTACAATTACAAACCATTCTTCCATTAATGTATACTCCCGCATGAAGCAACTGTCCAAGAAGATGTGGCCCCCCTTGTAGGGGAAACACTGGGGAAGGATGGTACAAGCCTCAACATAGCACAATACATAGTCAAGCAAGGAGAGGTCCCCATAGCATTGGCCAAGGACGAAGTTAGCCTCAGGTCCTGAGCCCGTGACTGAGGTTACTAGTAGTGCGCATTTGGTCACTGATGTTCTTCATGGTGGCGACGAAGTTGGGGACAAAGGCAATGTTATTATGCTCTTTTTGATGCCCGCAAAAGATTTTCATTGTTTGGGTTCTTGGGTCTCCTACTGCTGTTTTCATAGTAGAGATACTATGAAAAAGAAGAGGAAAGATAGTGAAGGAGGAGAGGCCGACTTCTCATCTTTTCCTAAATTGAGTGCAAAGTGCTTTGCTTTCTTCTTCTTCATTCTCTTTTGATGCTTTCGTCTGTGGCAGAGAGAGAACAGAGAGAGAGAATAATCAGCCTAACCGAATCGATAACAATGAACATCGCTATGTTTTGTGATCGATTCCTGCAATTGAATATTTTATACAAAAAAACTCCTATTCAATCGTCATGAAATCAGAAGAGTTAAGAGTGATAACTATGCCATCAGGGAGGATGGGATTGAATTGTTGATCCAGTGTCCCTTCTCTGATAATTAAGGGTGTGTCAATGCTAAGACAATTGGTTATACAACCCGAAATTTATTTTTCCGCCGCTCATTAAAGTGGATTCAAGTACAGACACTATAAAGAGTAGTTGGGCATTCCTCTTTATATATTTATATTTTTATTGAGAAATTTATTCTAAGGGTTTTGGGATTTTCCGTTCACATGGATTCATTCTTCTATATTCCGTGTTCATGGACTGGGCTCATCCACCCTAACTCAGAAACCAGATTTTTTCCTCACAGGCCGTGCTTCACACCAACCCCAAAGTACATAATAGTCGTGCATTTTGAGAACATTTTCTGAGGAATGAAGGAGATATTCTTTAATAAGCGGACTCCCATAAGTCAACATGTGACTTGTAAAGATTTGAAGGCTCTTTTACCAACAATCAACAATTAATTACGTATTTTCCTCTTCAGTCTCCATAGCAAATTGGAGGTAGAAGATAATGAACTGTGTGTTTTTATTTTCTTGAGATGATCTACTAATGGCAGGTACTAGATTGTCACAAAATGAAAATTTGGGTACTAGATTGTTACAAAATGAAAGTTTGAATATTAAATTATCGCATTTTAAAGTTCGAATACTAAATTAGGACTTGGCCTAAAGTACAGAGTAACTTAAGATGATTTTTCCAAAGTATAATAATATTGCCGGCAGAGAGACAGACACCAACAAAAAAGGTGCTCTTCAATCGATCTCACATCGATTAAAGCCATGGTAGAAAAAAAAAATTGTTTCTGCAAGGAACATCTTACATCGATCTCACATGTACATCCAACCATGCATTAGAAATATTTTCATGTGTTATTATTTACGTGCTAATGTGTGCCTGTGAAGTCATAGTGAGGCGCGCTGAGTGAAGAGCAGATCCCAACAATTCAACATGTTCCTCGTTACAATGATACGACCGTCCTGTCTGAACCATTCAAAGATACCATTTGTAGATAAGAGGATAATTAATTGGGCCACATGTACTATTCATTTATCATTTATCAGTTTCTCTACTATCTTTATGTAAATCCATATCCCGAGATCTAAAACAGCAATTTGAATACTTTCGCTTAAAAAAACAACTGAAAATGGCAAGCATTAGAAATTAAATAAGAAAAAAAAAACAATTTAATATAGAATGTTAGAAAAGTGATTTGATACATAACTTTCTTTCTTTCTTTTAGCTTGTTCGTGATCACATGTGTAATCATGGTTTTCAAAATCTGATCGGATCCAAAAAATCAGGAACCCGTTAGATGATCAGTTTTGTTTTTTTTTCAAAATAAAAAATTTGTCAAAAAATATTGATTTGGTTAGTAAACGGCCAAAACAGTTGAACTGTTTTGACCTAAATGGTTTTGACTGTTTATTTATTTATTTTATTTTATTGTCAGAATGGACTGTCCTTTTGGTTTGAACGGTCAGACCGTTCGACCTGAGAACCACTCTGACCGGTTCGTTGTCCGATTCCATTTTAAAAACCTTATGTCTAGAGACTTCTTTTAAAGAGGAAAGAAAAAAAAAATCTCATTGCCATTTTCCTCCAAGTTGTGCATCTAATTAAATAACCGTATAGACAACTTTATCAACTATAAATCTCGCCAAGAAAGACGGATTCAGTATCGTTGATTTCTTGGCAACTTGGTATCTTACTGTTCTATCCACAATTACTCGATCCATGGCAACCCCCATGACAGTCTGTTATATCTCAAGGTGTATCATCAAACAGAAATGCCTTCCAGAAAAATCAAAGCAGATTTATCACTTAAACCCATGGGATCTCTCTCTGCTCTCTATTCATTACATTCAAACTGGTCTTCTCTTCTCTAAACCTCCATTTTCTATCAACCAAGAAGACCTCTCCAGCATCCCCACTATCATTGACCAGCTCAAGGAATTCCTTTCTCGCACCCTTGTTCACTTCATTCCCCTTACCGGCCGTTTCATCACACAGAAAAGCAGCAACCCACATTCTTACTCAATTTCTGCAGACTGCAGAGACGCTCCAGGGGTGGTTGAATTCATCCATGCTGTAGCAGACCTGAAGATAGCTGATGTCCTCTCTCCAATGGACGGGCCCCCTATCGTCCATTCCTTTTTTCCCCTCAACGGAGTTGTCAACAATGATGGCCACACCATGTCATTACTAGCTGTTCAAGTCACAGAGTTACTAGATGGGATTTTCATGGATTGTTCCTTTAACCACGCCATTGGTGATGGTGCTTCCTTCTGGCATTTCGTTAGTACTTGGTCTGAACTCGGTAGAGAAAAAGTAAAAGATAAGCGTATCTCACTCCCACCAATACTTGAGCGTTGGTTTCCAAATGGCCATTGTCCGATTGTAAACCTACCATTCTCTGACCACACAGAATTCATCGAGAGATACGAAGCACCCATGCTCAGAGAAAAGTTCTTCCATTTCTCAGCACAAACCATGGCAAGACTCAAAGCAAAGGCCAATGCAGAGTGCAACACTACCAGCATCTCCTCATTGCAGGCATTGTCTGCATTGCTCTGGAGGGCTACGACAGAAGCGCGTCAGTTAAATGTTAATCAGACAACGAATTGCACATTTATAATCGATAACAGGCCAAGATTGAATCCACCATTATCTCCAAACTACTTTGGAAATGCAGTTCAGGCAGTGAGAGGGACAACAACAGTGGGAGAACTACCAAGCCATGGTCTTGGGTGGGCAGCATTGATATTGCAGAGTGCGTGGTGCGCGAGCAGATGGAAGCAAATATGGTATCCCCCTTCATTTTCTATTCAAGTGAGTTCTTCGATCCATGTGGTGTGACGATTGCGGGCTCACCAAGATTTGACGTGTATGGGAATGATTTTGGGTGGGGAGAACCGATGGCCGTTCGTAATGGCTTCGGTAACAAGTTTGGTGGGATGGTGTATGCACACCCAGGGAAAGAGGGGGGTGGGAGCGTGGATTTGGAGGTGTGCCTTCCGCCTGAGGAAATGGGTGCCCTTGAGTCCATTGAAGAGTTTTGCACAATGCGTATCGACATACTTGGGTCGTTCCCACCGGCGACAGGCCAGAGGAAGTTTCTAGTGGTAGCAGTGGATTATTTCACCAAGTGGGTAGAAGTTGAACCTCTTGTAACAATTACAGCCCGAAACGTCCAGAACTTCTTTTGGAAGAACATAGTGTTCCGCTTTGGTTTACTTCAGGTGCTAATCTCTAACAATGGAAAGCAATTCGAGGACATAAAATTCCAGAACTGGTGCCAAGACATGGGGATACGACAGAACACTTCGGTCGCACACCCTCAAGCGAACGGTTAAGCAGAGGTTACGAACATAGCTATTCTTTGCAGACTGAAAATGCACTTAGCTCACGCTAAAGGATTGTGGGCAGATGAGCTACCCAGTGTTTTATGGGCCTACCGAACCACAGAGAAGATGGCCACAGGAGAAACTCCCTTCAACCTCACCTATGGCACCAAAGCAGTCATCCCAATTGAAATCAAGATTCCCTCATTACGACTGGAAGCATACAATGACAACACAAATGAAGATGAGCTATGTACCAACCTCGACATGCTCGACGAAGTAAGGGACCTCGCATATATCAGGACTGCAGCTTACCAACAAAAAGTAGCCCAGTACTATAACGCCAGGGTCAAGAAGCGGAACCTCCGTGTTGGCGACCCAGTTCTTCGAAAAGTTATGGTACTTGAGCCCAGCATTGGCAAGTTCGGACCAAATTGGGAATGACCTTACCAAGTGAAACAAGTTCTCGGGGAAGGAACATACGAGCTCGAGACCCTCGAAGGGAAACAAGTACCTCGGGCATGGAATATTGTCAACTTAAGACAATATTACCTGTAACAACTGAGTAGACCACGAGTCACTCCCAGAGCCTAAGGGCCAAAATGCCGAGCTAACATGATCTTGGTGCAATAAGACCCAGTCGCCTCCGCGGCATGGGTAAACTTCAAGGATAGACTACAAGTCATCCCCTCAGCCTAAGGGCTAAAGCGCTGAGCTAACCAAAACCTCGGCATCAAGAAAGACTTAGCCGCTTCGATGGTATAAGCAAAGTATGAAATGGTAGAGGCGTAAGCAGCTCGGATTCAAATCCTACGAAGCACAACTCGTCTCAATACGTTGGTTGAACTAAGGAACAACCGACAAACACATAGCTCGGGCATACATGGTACTGCAGGGGTGTCTTAAAACGTCAAAAGATAGCTCGGGACAACAATTGCCGAAAGGTCCTACTTTGGGTAAGTAGCTCTAAGTAACTTGAAGCGATGAGATCACCTTAGCAAAAATAAAAGAAAGGGGCACATCTTACTTGGAAGAAAAAGGAAATTTCATTACTGTTTCAAAAAAAAAAGAAAAAAAAAACAAACAACAAAACAAAAACCAAGCTAAAAAGCTCAGAAAAGTCTGATAGAAGATAAAGGGGCACAACCACCCAGCAAAAGATCCTTTCAAGACCAGGTTTATGGCACCCGGGAGCCACAAGAAGTCAAAGCAGATGATCGAACACCGCCAAAGCCTCAGGGATCCGCCTCCTCGTCCTCATCCTCCAGAGAGATAGGCTCCTCTTCCTCCGCCTGGTCCGCCGTCTCGGGAGACAGACCCTTCATAGTGATGCCGTCGAGGTTGAGCCCAGAGAACTTCTTCCGGACCAACCACCGGCAGAGCTTGAACCCAGAGCGGTACGAACTTGAGCCATACTCTACCTGGAGGTCAAAGAAAGGTCCTTCTGTTGGGGAGAGAGCAAACATGAAGGACATGAACCTTAGAGAAAGTGGTGTAAATCAAGGAGAACTTGATAAAATTGCTTCATACACAACTGCCTATGAAATTTGGCAAAAATTGCATTCTAACCATGAAGGGATTACATGTAATTATTAACAACTCTATATACAAAAATGATAATTTGTGATTGTAGGAAAATCATCAAAAATTATATACACCGGATTTATCTCTTGACATAGTACATATGACAAGGAAGATGAACTTCTAGAAAGGGAAGAGCTTAGTGTAGTAAAAACATCATATGGCTACAAAGTAAAAGCAAATCTTGATTAAGAAGGAAACTTGTATAAACTCTACTTGTCCTCTGTTACAAAAGGAACTAAAAGAAAATCTTAATGAGCATGATACAATGGAAATCATAATGATGAAAGGACGTGGTGTTCTTGGCATTTCTTCATCAGTAGAGAAACGAGCTCCAACACTCAAGTAACTCTAACCCTTAAACCTTTTGAGAATAATATTTTAAAGAGGATAAAAAAATCCATTAAAAAGGATGATAACAAAAGTCACTTATAAAAAAAAAAAGGACTCCTATTGAATTTCATTGGCCCAATTTGGAAAATTTTGAACTCCTTAATGGTTAATTAGACTTATATCAAGAATAGAATTAGAAAAAGTCTTCAAAATATGTAGTCCAAATATTTTTTGTGCCATGGACCTATTAAATGACACATGAGGAAGGAATTCTAAAACATTGGTTTAAGGATAGTTTGATGTGTCAAAAACCTAGTCTGGTTATTATAACAAAACTCTTAGAATAGATGGAAACTTCTAGGACCCACGGTCAGTACCGTAGTCAAACACTTTTATACTAATTTCAAGTTTTTTTGGTAAAAGAGTGCTTCATTCAAAAACAAGAGAACAATAGAAACAGATACAAAAAAGGCAAATGCAAGACACTCACAGAGCTAAACTTGTGACACAGGAAAAGAAACAACAACACACCTACAATAAACAAGGAAGAGAATTCATATCAGAATCACTTGTAGAGTGAGGCACCAAACAAAGATCAAAAGATTTTCCTTGAATCAGCTTCCTTACATCCCTGCATAAAAACAAAAGATCACAGTGACAATTCATATCAGAATCAAAAAGACTGTCTATCAGAGATTTACAATCTAATTCAAAAACCACTGCTTCCAAATTTAAATCAGTTGTAGTTTTCACTGGTTCAAATAAGGCTTTGGCTTCTACAATCAAAGAAGAAGAAGCTTTGACTTGACTAGCCTTTGCAAAAAGACATACACCTGTAGAATCTCTAAAAACAAAATCCACAAAGCTTTCCTTGGGTTTCGAAACCCACCATCCACATTTGCTTTGACAGAACCCACTTTTTGTGAAGCCCAAAAAGATGAAGTGATATTTGAACACAACTCAACTCTTAAAGAGCTTTCCAATCTCAAAGGCAAGTTTTGAGATCTCTCTACTATAAATCTATGAATAGAAGAGATGACATCCAAAGGATTAGAATCAATTTTTTCATAATAGAAAGCATTCCTATCCTTCCAAATTTCCTATAAGTAGATAGAACAGTTAGCTAGGATATCAGAATTTTTTAATCCAATCTCATTTAATAAAATAATCAACCAACTATCAAACATATCCATATGGCTAAGCTATTGCAGGTCAATCCCGGTACTTGCCCCTAACTAGATGGACCTAGCTTTATCACTCTATACTAGAAAATACAAAATGGATTCAGCATGATAGTTACATCTTTGATGAAGGAACTAACATAAGAATTTGGGACAACCCTTGGATTCCAGATGTTAATGGTTTTAAGCCTGTAGGTCCAAGACCAAGACAGGACAACATTGACTTGGTTTCTAACCTCATAAACCAAGAAAACAGGGAATGGAACCCTGAAAAAACTAAACTCTTTATTCACCCCTACCCTTGCTGAAAAAATTATGCAGATTGACCTCACTGAAAATCTATGGGAAGACAGATTGGTGTCAAATCCAAACAAGAAGGGTTTGTTCTCAGTTAAGTCAACCTATTTAGTAGCTTTTGAAATTCAGGGTAATAGGAATTTTGCAATTCAAATTTCAAGGATCATTCATGAAGGATGGAATGCAATTTGGAAGATTCATGTAGAGCCAAAATTTTTAAATTTCCTATGAAAATGTTGGTTGAACAAGATTGCAGTTAAGGAGAATCTATTTAACAGAAAAAAAAATGCTAATTTCAAGTTGAATGCAAGTAGGAATCTCCTAAACCTTTGTGAAAATAGTTAGAATAGAACCATGGTTAAATGAGTTAGGAAACCACCTAGGGATTTCGAATGAATGACCTTTAGCATATGCCAAGAAATGATAGCCAGACAGATGTGACATTGATTATACAGTGGCTCTACAAGTAGCCTTTGATAATCCTAGTTTAGATAGACACTACAACTAAGTTCAAAAGCATCTATATGGGAGTACTATATATTATAGTGGCTAAGGGGATACTATTGTTCTTTTGACCACATCTCTAGAATGAAGTTCTTATTGTTGTATTTTACCAAGACTATAGTACCCATCAATCTGTCTTACATAATCATGAATATGGATTAAAGTATCGGCATTAGATATCGTATCAGACATTTTGGATATGAATATGGATACGCTTTAGAAATGCATGGACATGGATGAAAAATATGAAAACACATAAAAATTCAATAAATACATTAATAATACTAAATTTAAGGTTAAGATAGCCACAAATAATGTATAAAACCATAAAATATTTATATTTTAATGGTGTATATGAAAACTTATATTACAATTAATATAACAAGATGCATAGATGTCATACAATTTTATTGATAATACATTAACTAAGAGCCCATAACACAAAATATATGCACCTATTATATATTAATTATTATATCAATTATTTTATATTTACTATTTTTAATTTTTTACATTAAAAAGTCAACCAAATATTAAATTCTCAAATGTAAATTAAAATATTAATTAATAATTTATAAAATATATCATCTCAGCTTAAAATATATCGAATGTATTAAATTTTCTATAATGCATATCATATGCAAAATCATAATTTGTAATTACTAAAATGACTATTACATTATTAATAGAAGCAGAACAAACTATATATCACTAGTGGAGGGCTACTCCGTCGTGAAAGAGACGGTCAACACCTCCTCTCCTTATCCTGCAATTATACATGTTCACCCTTAATAGGAATTCCTTAAATCACATCACACATTGCACAACAATGACCACATCCCATGACCATAAAAGCATTACAAGCAAATCATAAATAAGCATAACGTTCAGAGCACATATCACAAATTTCACAAAATGACCAAAAATACTTCTACCTAAGCAGGGGCTACCTTAGATTGAGTAAATCACAAAATGACTAAACCCTTTTCCCTTTGAAACCATGCAAACAAAAATTGTGCTTATCGACAAAAATACTCTTATAAATAAGTAGGGGTGCTAATATAAAACCAAGTGATGAGGGCAGATTTGGCCCTCCAGTGAAATTGTGACATGTGGCATCTCATGACAACTTGGTAAACACCCAGCCAATATACTTACGAAGTTGGTGACCCACCTGTGCACTAGTCTGGCCAGCCTGGCGCGACCTGCACGCAGCCTGACGCGTGGCCCATGCGAACTGCGCGCGGCCTGGCGCGCGACCTGCACAAACTGCGCACGGTCTGGCGCGTAGCCTGCGCGAACTGGCCAACCTGGACCAGCCTAGCACATGATCCGGCCAAGCCGCCCATAAGACGCCCACCGACAAACCTGGCCTAGACACTGACCCGCCGACTGACACAGGCTCCAACCTGCGACCTGGCCTAGACACTGACCCGCCAACTGACACAGGCGCCAACCTGACGACCTGGCCCAGACACCGACCTGGCCACCTGACACAAGCGCCAGCCTGACGACCTCGAGGAGTTCACCACCGTATCCCAGTTCTAACAGGATGTGACGAGTCTTATCGCTTGGAGGTTTTTCACCCACCTAACCCGCGAGGACTCCGGTATATAAAGACCTCACCCCCCAAAGGGGAGGGGGAGGAAAAAAGCGAAGTAACCCCTGCTCTCTAACTCTCTCATATTATCTTCAAAGCTCTCTACAATATGAGTGCTAACTTAAGCGTCAGAGAACTCCCACTGGGAAAATACCCCCGGGACCTCTGATTCAATTCTCGTAGGTCCCTTAGCTCCCGCCACCTACAAAGAGGAGGAAAAGATGGAGTTCTCGCAGGTCCCTCAGCTCTCGCCACCTACAAAGAGGAGGAAAAGATGGAGTTCTCGCAGGTCCCTCAGCTCCCACTGCCTACAAAGGAAAGAAGACCACCTCATGCTGAGGGCAGTCGGATTGCGCCGCACCAGGGAGCTCCACCATTCTCTAAGTCATCGGCCGCCTAGTAGGGAGTTCGCCAGCAGGTAGCTCTCCGCTAGGCAGTTCGCCACCGAGCAGCTCGCCACCAGGCAGTTCGCCACCGAGCAGTTCACCACCAGGCAATTTGCCATCGGGCAGTTCGCCACCGGGCAGTTCACCACCGGGCAGTTCGCCATCGAGTTGTTCGCCACCAGGCAATTCGCCCCCAAGTAGTTCTCCACCAAGCAGTTCGCCAGTAGGCAGTTCACCACCAAGTAGGTCATCACTAAGGCACGCCACCACCAGGTCAAATGACGAGGTACTAAGCCAAAAAATTTTACATCACAAAAACATTGGTACGTGGCCGAAAATGGTTACATCAATTGGCGCCATCTGTGGGAACACGCTACAAAAAGCTAAGTTCTCATCCTACAAAAGCTAAGTTTTCATCTTACCAAAGCTAAGTCCTCACTTTTTAGCTATCGCTTTATAGTTTACATTTTTTATGAACTCAAAGACTATGCAGGGAGCTAACGGACTAAGTAGCTCTACCAACCTTACTTTCAATTCAGATAATGCCACATCAGTCCTCTCCGCAAGGTACCCCCTACAAAGATGAGCTCTTCATGGCTTCCGCGGGTGTTGACGGCCAACTGACTACATAGGTGCCCTTACCGGTCGAGCCTTCCAAGGCTCCCGTGTGAGTTGGCAACCTAAAGTTAGTAGTGCTGCCCCCGAAGGTCGAGCCCCTAGTAGCTTCTTGTAGGCGTAGGTGACCGGCATTACGAAGCTGATGCAGGCCAAGCCTACGGGCCACATTACTACTTAAGGCCCAATCACCTCTCCGGCACAGGCAAAGCTAGAAAAGAGTAGACCACTAGTCACTCCAAAGCCTACAGGCCTCATTACTACTTAAGACCCGGTCGCCTCTCAAGCATGGGCAAAGTCAGAAAAGAGTAGACCACTAGTCACTCCAAAGCCTACGGGCCACATTACTACTTAAGACCCGGTCGCCTCTCTGGCACGGGCAAAGTTAGAAAAGAGTAGATCACTGGTCACTCCCAAAGCCTACGGGCCACATTACTACTTAAGACCCAGTCGCCTCTCCGACACGGGCAAAGTTAGAAAAGAGTAGGCCACTGGTCACTCCCAAAGCCTACAGGCCACATTACTACTTAAGACCCGGTCGCCTCTCCGGCACCGGCAAAAGTCAAAGAAGAGTAGACTACGAGTCGCTCCCAAAGCCTACAGGCCATACTAGTAATTGGATCAGCACTTACTAGCTCATCGACTTACGGGCCAAAAGAAATCTACTCCCTTCGTTGAGTTACTATCAGCTCGGAAGTGGGGGGCTATTGATGAGGGCAGATTTGGCCCTTCGGTGAAATTGTGACACGTGGCACCTCGTGACAACTAGGTAAACACCCAGCCAACAAACTTACGAAGTTGGTGACCCACCCGGGCACCAGTCTAGCCAGCCTGGCGCGACCTGCGCGCGGCCTGCGTGAACTGCGTGCGGCCTGCACGAACTGCGCGTGGCATGCACGAACTGCGCGCGGCCTGCGCGAACTGCATGCGGCCTGGCACACGGCCTGCGCGAACTACACGCGGCCTGGCGTGCAGCCTGCATGAACTACACGCGGCCTGGAACGCAACCTGTGCGACTTAGCCGACCTGGACCAGCCTAGCACATGATCCGGCCAAGCCGCCCATAAGACGCCCACCAACAAACCTGGCCTAGACACTGACTCGCCGACTGACACAGGCGCTAACCTGACGACCTAGCCCAGACACCGACCCGTCGATTGATGCAAGCGCCCCCCTAACAACCCGGCCCAGGCGCCAACCTGGCCACCTGACACTAGCGCCAGCCTAATGACCTTGAGGAGTTCACCACCGTACCCCGGTTCTGACAGGATGTGACGAGTTTTACCGTTTGGAGGCTTTTCACCCACCTAACCCGCGAGGACTCCGGTATATAAAGACCTCAGCCCCCAAAGGGGAGGAGGAGGAAAAAAGGGAAGTAACCCCTGCTCTCTAGTTCTCTCATATTATCTTCAAAGCTCTCTAAAATAGGAGTGCTAACTTAAGCGTCAGAGAGCCCCCGCCGGGAAAATACCCCCGGGACCTCTGATTCAGTTCTCGTAGGTCCCTCAGCTCCCGCCGCCTACAAAGAGGAGGAAAAGATGGAGTTCTCGCAGGTCCCTCAGCTCCCACCACCTACAAAGAGTAGGAAAAGATGGAGTTCTCGCAGGTCCCTCAACTCCCACTACCTACAAGGGAAAGAAAACCACCTCATGCTAAGGGCAGTCGGATTGCGCCGCCCCAAGGAGCTCCACCATTCTCTAAGTCATCGGCCGCCTAGTAGGGAGTTCGCTAGCAGGTAGCTCTCCGCTAGGCAGTTTGCCACCGAGCAGCTCGCCACCAGGCAGTTCGCCACCGAGCAATTCGCCACCAGGCAGTTCACCACCAGACAGTTCGCCACCGAGCAGTTCGCCACCAGGCAGTTCGCCCCTAGGCAGTTCTCCACTAAGCAGTTCACTAGTAGGCAGTTCACCACCAAGTAGCTCATCACTAAGGCACGCCACCACCGGGTCAAATGACGAGGTACTTAGCCAAAAAATTTTACATCACAAAAACATTGGTACGTGGCTAAAAACGGTTACATCACCAAGCTTCCACACTTATATGATAAAAGAATTGTCTAAGAAAACATCTTACCACAATTAATATATCCTAAAAATCCCCATAGCTCAGTCCCACTCAAGTCTTAATCACAACAAATAGGCATCCTCACAATAAGATGTAGTAACTCAAAGTCACAACATAGAACATAATCGGGCTTCAGACACTAGTGTCCCACAATTTGGCCAGTCAGCATAGCAACCCATGCTGCAATGACATGTCACTAAAACACTACAATGTAGCAAAACACAACTCTCGATGCTTTATATGAGTGCCAAAGTGTTGTAATATAGCATACAAAAAAACTACGACATTACACTAACCCATTAATGCCTCAAGCAAATGCCTAAGGCATAAGAGGTTTTCAAAATAAGGGTTCTAACTAAACTTGTGCTTGCATGCAATCCCCGAGGAGAAGGGCAAAAACCCTTGGGACCTCCGTAATGATACATGACGAAACCATACTTGTGACCTTTCTATCCCAAATCTAACCAAATAACAAACTTTCGCTGGGGGAAATTCCCTCTTACATTACGTCATTTGGGGGGAAACATCTCAATAGAGAAGACTTAAAATTCCCCAAGAGAGAGAGACATTGCATTTTCCCCGCCTCCCTACATAGGCTCAACCAGACTAACTTTTTCCGCCACTTCCTCTCTCTCTCTCTCTCCCCTCCCCTTCTCTCTTCTCTCTGAGAGGCAATTGTTGTTCCTAGACCTTCAGAGATTTGACCACCACAATCATGGAGTCTCTGGGGCCAACAATAGTAAAATGGTCTTTACAGGCCAAGGGGTTATCAAGTGGTATCAATCATATTGAATAACTGACGACCTGAGTTATTCATAACCACTGCAAACGGATCATATACAACTACATCTATACCCAAATCGACTATCTAAACATTGGATCTAAATCTGATCTAAAAACTAATATATATGTCAAACTTAGATCAAATTTACATTTAATCTCCATTTTATTGTGTTTAAAATGACAAAAAAAATTAAAAAGTTTTGAAAAACCTAATTACTTTTAACTAATACATGTATTAAAATATAAAATATTAAATTTATCAATAAAAACTTTATATAATTGGGTATTTATATAATATAAAATAATATTTTTATAAGACTCAAGTTTTAATTATAATCAGATCAGATGGGGCAGTGTTTTCAAACCATCATTGACCCAGATGGTCAGACCTTTCGGCTCGGGAACTGTCCAAGCAACCAGTTATGTTTCACCCCTAACCTAGTCTTCGGTAAAAAATCATTGATTTGATATGTGATCCCCTGACTCAAGTGAACGACTCATTTGACCCGTTCAATGGTTTTTGGCATTTCTATTTTAATTTTTTTTATTTTTTAAGTTGAAACAGACCATCCATTCAAACTGAACAATCAAACCGCTGACCCAAAAATCAGTGGCCAAAACAGTTCAATTCCAAGTTGGTTTTTAAAACCTAGGGATGGGGTTGATTAGCATATAATCCGGTGCAATTTTTACCATCCAAATCTGATATATTTGGATTCACAGTCAAATCGATCGAATATCAGACTTTTGGAGCCCCTTGGTTGGTTGTATTTAGTGGTAAACCCATCAGGGTTCGTGTAATCGTGTCGGGTTTGATCTGCACCGAACTTCACCCATTTATACAGTAACATCGGAAAATTTGTACATATATTTGGCCATTTTTTTATTTAAAAAAAAAAAAGAAATCAACCAATTGACATTCTACATTAAAAATTAAAATAGGAATCTATAAAATTCATGCATTAAAATGTACATGAGTATAAGTAAAAATATTGTGTTTCCGTATTCGAGTTAGACTGGATTTTCAATTCATCTTTAATTTTGCTAACACAAGGGATTAAGAGTTGATATATGATCTAGGGATTTCAATGGATCGGATTAATTTGTAAACCGATATTAATCCGGGCCTTCAGGCTGAATTCGAATCAATCTTCATTGAGTTCAGGTTGATCCACTAACACAATGCCCGATTAACGGAAATGGGGCGGAACAGGTTCAAGACCTTATGTAACGCTAATAAAATTGGAATGCCCAGGGTTACTAAAATCATTATTATAAGCTTCCTAGCCACTTGACAACATCTCAGTCGTTGTAGTATAGTGGTGAGTATTCCCGCCTGTCACGCGGGTGACCCGGGTTCGATCCCCGGCAACGGCGATTTTTCTTTTGTTTTTTTTTCAAGAAAAAAAAAATCATCATATGTATAACAATTGCCATGTAATTCTGGCAGGACCCTTATGACAATATGAATTGGGTCGAGTGGTATCAAGATCATATCAACCCAAAACTATTTTTGAGTTACCTGTTAATAGATGAATTTGTGTTAATTTTTATTATTGTTATTATATTTTATTAGTTTTGTAACTATTAAATGTTATCCACAAGCATTGTTAAGTGACATTTATACAAGAGCCTTAGAACATTTGTAATTGGGCAAACTGGAAAAGCCCCACCTTATCAATCTTAGCATTATTCTTGAGTAATGTATTGTCTAATAAACTAAAAAAGAAAAAAACAAAGCTCTAGAAGGGATTAGGGAGAGTTGTTACCTTTTTATTATAAATTTTAAAATAATACATTATTTTAATTAAACTATGTTTTTATTAATTCATACAAAATTTAACTAAAAAATAATATTTTATAGGACTATTAATAATTTTTTATTGTTTCTTATTATGTTAATTTTTTATTAGCAATTGAAATTTTAATTTTTTATAAATTTAGTAAAATTAATTTTACTATGGAGTAAGTTAATAAAAGTAAGTTGTTTAATTTATTTTAATTAATAAATTACTTAATTAGTTAATCATGTAAAGTAAGTTGTTGATTTTTAATTTCCCTTACTTTTACTTTTCAATTGCTTCCTCATTTTTAATATTTTATTGATAAATATCACTTTTAATATGTAAAAAATTCTATGAAATTTTATCTTATTTTATTAGTTAATTAAAAATTTAAATTTCTACTTTTATTATTTTTTATCTTTTTTTAGAAAAGTACCCTTATTTTATCATTTTTCTATTTATTAACGAATATTTTAATAAATTTTCTATTATCTTCCCTTATTTTTCTGATTTTTCTATTAGTTTCTAATTAAAAAAAATATTTTTAGTAAAAAATTCCCTTATTTGATCTTTTTGTTTTCAAAATTACATAATTGGGTTGAACCAAACAAACCAGATCCATCTAGTTCAGTATGAATTGGAAATTGAAGCTTGCAAGTGGACAATTTTTGGGTATTCAAAGTACCCGATCCTACTCTTTTTATTTTGAAAATTGCATTACCAAATCAAATTGATCAAACTACATTGGTAATTGAAGCTAGTGGGTTAAATAGTTTTCAAGTATTCAAATAACCCAACCTATGGACTTCGTCTTTCTTATGCATAACAACTTTTAGGCCCTGGGTTTATTTCTTATTATGCAGTGAAATTTTAACACAACTTATAGAAAAATTTAAAGATTTTTTAATAGATTTTTTTCTGAAATTGTAATAGATAAAGTATTTTATTGAAAACTTAATTAACAGTTAAAATTTATATATTAACAAAAACTTGTTAATTAATAGTGTTTTTAGTATTTATTTTCAAGATATATTTTCAAAAATTTTATAAACAAATTTGGTAGACCAACTCGGATCAATGAAAGTTTATTCTAATTGATAACTAAATTAGGCAATCACTTTTTGGGTTATGTAATGATCCAATCCATTAGAACCATCTTCTTGACCCATTTCTTGTTAGAGTGTTCACTTGACGAACACAATAGAGTTTCAACGTTAATACAAATAGTGGTGTGTAGGTCCCCAAAATGCAATGGAGAGAGAGATATTTTATAATTAAAATATTATTTATAATTGTAATAATATTTTTAATTAATTTTTAAATTTTATTACTTTACTTTTATTATTTGTCTTATTGTATTATTTTTTTATTTTTTCTCTTATTTTAGATATGTTTACTCATATTATTTCAATATTTAAGTTTTAACTTAAACATTAATGTTTTCATACATTGATGAAAAATTAAATGCTTATATATCGAAGGTATAGAGATATAAAGATAGAAAATGATAGATGGATAGAGATAAGAGGAAGGGAAAGAGATGTTTGAATTAGATGATTTATTGGATATGTGAAAGAGATTATGAGGTCTTTTAGGGGAAGTTTTAGGTGGGGGACATAATTTAGGCTCAATTTGGAAGGAGTACAAATATGTAGAGTATGTAGAGTGTGTATTTTGTATTATTTTGTATATATTTGTATTTATATTCTTTCCTAACTGAGCCTTACGCTGTGTTTGGAAGGAGTACAAATGCAAATATGCAGAGCACAAAATTTGTAGGTCTAACCAAGTTAGACTAAGCTATAAATGATCATCCCTAAGAAGCAGTTTTATGACATTTCTAATCAGATCATTTTTGGTTTTATTACTTTAATCAATTATTATAATTTATATATTGAATGCAAATGGTTTGCTTTATTACTTTTAAGATTTTTTACTTTTTCTTATTAATATTAATTATCCTATTAATATAGTTATTTTTAAATAGGATTCAAATGTATTTTAATTTTTAATTTATGAATTACTAATTTTTATTAATTTCTTGGATAAATTACAAAGATCCCCTGTACTATGGGGCATGTGACAAATACGTCCTTGTAGTATGACCGTGAGACAAAGACCCCCTTCAGTTAGCCTTGTTAAAATCCGTCGTTGCAATATTTGTTAATCCTAACACTACCCTTGTAATAACTATTCAGAAAAAAACACATCAGCCGCAGCCATAGCTGTCTCTCTCTCTCCCCAATCTCTCTTCTTCCCCTTCCTCTTTCTCTCCTCCCCTTTTTTCTTCCCGATTTCCTATGTTTTCCGTTGCTTGCAGCTCAAAGTCATACACACCCATCGGGCGATCTGGGCCTCTGGCTTGCTATTGCGAGACAATGTAAAAGTTCTATTTCATTAAAAGCAAATTCCTTTTTCTTGTACGACATATTAATTGTGACCTGGAACTGAAAGAAGGGGAAGAATGAGGGTTTTCGTGTTTCTTTCCCCCTTCCCTTTTCTATGATTTCTTTTATATGTTTTTTCTTCCGGCAGCCTGGTTTCTATTACCCATCATCTTCTGTAATTTTTTAATCTTCTTCACTTCTATTTCATGCACCATGTATGCTTGAATCTCTGTCTTTCTCTTTTTTCGTCTATCCTCTGTATTTGGAATACGTGGACGATTCCTGTTCTTTAGAGAGGAAAATCTCTTTATCTATGTATTGGATGTATATTGTTGTTGCTGATGATGATAGATCTTTCACTTGTTCCTTGGGTCTTGCATTTGGGTCATGATTTCTTGACATTTTCCCACTGGTTTTCTATTAGTTGTGCAAGAGGGCTTTCTTTGTAGTGTCCTGCATGTGAATTCCTTATTTCTATTTGTCTTCCTATGATTAATGAAGAAAAGCTGAGAGACCTTTGTTTTGAAGGAAATTTAGATGGAGGAGGGCTGCTGGGGGGAACTAATACCCGATGCTCTCGGGCTAATCTTCAAAAATATCTCTTCAGGAAATTCTTACTGTGATTCCGAGGGTCTGCAAATCTTGGAATAGAGCAATAATGGGTCCCTAGTGCTGGCAAGAGATTGACATTAAGGAGTGGAGCCTCCAGTGCCAGCTTGAGCAGGTAGATCGAATGCTTAAAATGCTCATTACAAGAAGTTGTGGTTCCCTACGCAAACTTTGTGTGTCTGGCCTTCCCAATGAGCCTCTTCTCTCCTTCATTGCAGACCAGTAAGAAGACCACCTTTGTCCATTCACCATTTACATCCTAATTCCTACTTTATGCAAAACTTTTAAATAGCTCCCTTGCAACTCATAGTCACAGACAGATTTCAGATAATATTTATAGTGCTTTTTCATTCAGGTTCTTTGTTCTACTAGCCAATTTCTTGATTTGGGGTTTATTCTTATTTGTTTTGCAAGTTCTACATCCCTTCAGACTTTGCAGTTGTCGATGAGTGAAATAAGTGATTCAATGGTGGAACAGGTAGCAGGGAGGTTGTCTACCATCTCTTTCTTGGACCTAAGCTACTGTAAGAATATTGATGCCTGTGCATTAGAGGCGATAGGGAAGCACTGTAAACTGCTGGTTGGGGAAGAAGAGAGACTTTGCAGTCCGTTGCTGCTGCAATAGCTACCACCACTAATATTTGTGTATCTGAGGTCGGAGAAATTGGCTAGTAGAACAAAGGGGTAGTATTACAAGGGTAGTATAGATATTAAAAAATATTGCAATGGCGGATTTCAAGAAAGAATAACAGAAAGGGGTCTTTGTCTCATAGTCATACTACAGAGGGGTATTTGTCACAAAACAAAGTACAAGGGTCTTTGTCACAGACCCCATAGGACAGGAGGGGTCTCTGTAGTTTACCCTAAGTTCTTAATTTTTAATAGTTGCTAGATATAAAATTTATTAAAATTTAATATCTTTTATAAACATTAATAAATTTTTATTAGTTTTAGTTATTAGGTTTCAAATTATAATTTTCTAACAATTAGATAACTAATTAAATTTGAATACGAAACAAATAAATGGCTACTTTGAGTTAACGAGGAGAATTGAAAGTCTTAAAGACTTGAAGTTGATTGGTTACTTTGAGTTATTTTGTTCAATTAAAATAAATAAATAAAAAGCCACAAAATAGATAAATATAAGGAAGAAAGGAGAAGGCTGTTGACATGGCAAGCCCAATTTTAATATATGAATATAGATATCTAATGGCATATTGAGCTAGCCTATGGGCTACTTTATTTCAGCCTCAAGATGTGTTAAGAAACTCATAAGTAGAGAAATTGGATAAATAGCTTTTGTAGCGAAGAAACTCGTAGGTAGATCAAAGTCAACTGACAAGACTTGAGTAATTGGGCAAGAACGCAAAATTGAATCCCATATCAGTGAGTGTTGAGGTATATCGAGCACATTCAATCATTCATCTACTTATGACCAGGTTTGGTTGTAGGTTTTAGGTTAGGGACACTTGACATACTTAGGTCTATTTAAGATGAAAATTACAATATTTTCAATTAAAATTCAAAAAGAAAACAGGACACATTGTCTTATACATATAGTAGTGGGGATCTATGTGAAGCACGGAATTCGTGGAAAGTGAAACAATAAAAATCAATAACTATTACGAGGAAGGAATGCAATGTTGTTGAAAATCATTAATCTTTATTTAAATAATTTATTATAAAAATAATTTAGTAATTTAGTAAATTGGATTAATAATATTATTAATTTTTAACAAAAATAATAAATCACTGCTAGTTAAATGTTATATTAGTTCTATTTTATTTACTTTATATTATTAATAATTAAATATTACATTTTTTTTTTGTAAATATTACTTAAATATTAGTAAATATATGAAATAAGGTTGTAGCTATAATTAAATTAATCTAAAGCCTGACCTAGAGGTGTAAAACTTTGGGTTGGGATTTGGTTGATTGTCAACCTAACCAAATCCCCCATGTTGCACCCTTACTACCAATGTGACATTTGCAATTGGATTGAACCAAACCTAGAGGTGTAAAGTGGGTCGGCATGGCATGGCCCGGGGATAGCCTGCGCAAAGTGCGAGCAGTGTCGTACTGGCCCACAGGCCATCATGGGTCGTGCCGCCCTCCCTAGTGAAAATTTTGGGGGTCGGCCTGGCATGGCCCACGGCCCAAGCTTGTGCCATGCCACGGGCCAAGCTGGCCCATGGGTCGAGCCTTGGGCCAGGTCAGGCCATGCATATGGCCAAAGCTATTTATTTAAAAAAAATTGATAAAAAACTTAAAATTTTAATTTTATATGAATTGTGTATAAAATTGCTTATAATATTATATAACTATATATAAAATATATATATATATATATATTTATATATGGGTCGTGTCGTGGGCCGGGCTACGGGCCGGGTCGTGTCGTGCCATGCCAACCCGTGGACCTAAAACCCCAGGCCCAGCACGGCTTGCATGGTCGTGCCGGGCATAGCACGGTCTGTGGACCGTCATGTCGGGTTGTGCCAAGCTGTTTCGGGCCATAGGCAAACAACCCAATTTACACCTCTAACCAAACCAAGTACAACGCATGCATGCATTATTTTTGGGTTTTCACTATTTTCAAATAAAAGTTAGTAATATTAAGGCCAAAGAGCTATGGCTGATGAGTGACCCCCATTATGTAGCCTAATGTACCAATAAAATAAAATAAAATATCTAGGGCTAGATTTTGATAGTTTATATATTAATATAAAATTTGTTATTTAAATATATATATATATATATATATATATATATATATATATATGTATGTATGTATGTATGTATGTATGTAACTTCTAAATAGTCAATCTTAAGGTTTGCTTAGCTTGGGCCCTACATGTTAGGGCTTTCAATGGAGCTTGAAAGTCTAATGCCTGGTTTGATTCTGAATCTATTGTCCTAGATATGGATCTTAGAACTTGCATTCGATTAATAATCGGATCAAAGGCAAATTTAACCCTGTCTAGTCCAATTAAAATCCAAGTCCAATAAAAAATTGTTATATATATATATATATGTGTGTGTGTGTGTGTGTGTGTGTGTGTGTGTGTGTGTGTGTGTGTGTATGTGTGTGAATGTATGTATGTATGTATGTATGTATGTATGTAGGTACATATATATGTAAAATTATATAAAGTTTATAATTGATAAATTTAATATTTTATATTTATATAAATTTATAATACATATATACTTTAAAAATAATTAGCTTTCCACTTTTTTTAATTTTTTGGTCATTTTAAACATAATAAGATGGTTGTGGATTAAATCTAAATTCGATGCAATGTCTAACATAATAATTGGATTCGAATGCAGATTTAGAGATTTCATAATCGTGTGCAAGTGTGGATCCAACTGGATCCAATCTGAATCTAATCCCTCTACAGCCCTTTTGCTCACTATATGCGTGGGCTTGGTGCAAATATGAGATATACCTAGCTCAGAAGAAAAAATAGTTGAACGAGCTTGCAAATTTGTAGGTCTAGTTAGGTTGGATTAAGTTATAAATGATCATCCCTAAGTAGGAGTCTTATGACATTTCTAATTGGACCATTATTATTATTTTAATTAATTTTTATAACTTTTATATGGAATGCAAATGATTTATTTTATTACTTTTAATATTTTTTACTTTTTATTATTAACTTTCATTATCTTATTAATATTAATTATTTTAACTATATTTGAAATGTGTTTTTATTTTCAATTTTTTAATTTTAATAGTTACTAGAAAAAGACTTGTTAAGTTTTCCTATTTTTTATTAACTTTAGCATTTTATTTTATTTTAGTTATTAGGATTAAAATTTTATTCTTCTCACAATTAACCAATCAACTATAATTTGAATATAAAACAAATAAATAAAATTTGAATGAGAGTGAAATCCTCTCCCTTTGGAATATAATTGGCTACTAATGAAAGATGCTTATAGAAATATGCTAAAAACTCATAGTTATTTCCACTACTAGAAAAATCATCTATAGAGGCAACAAAAAATGCCTTTAAAAAAGAAAAAAAAAAAGTTGCCTCTAAAAAGAATAAAAAGCACTAAGGTAATTGCCTCTAAATGCCTAGCCTTTAAATGTTATAGAGGAATTTGACTAATAATTAGAGGCACGTTTGATAAATGCCTCCAAAAATAAGATATTGAGGCACATAATCATGCCTGTTTAGCATTATCGCTAAAAACATCATATAGAGGCATGTATGAATGCCACCAAGTGTACATTTTTAGATGCATTTTAATTAAATTTAAAGCAAATTTATCTACCTCTAAAAGTAATTTTAAGAATTCTAGTTATGCTTTATAGTAACATTTATAATTGCCACTAAAAGTATTGGTCACTCTTATTTAGAGGCACTTACAACCCCGCCTTCGAAGATCATTTATTTGTATTTTATAAAATTATTTAATCATATGTAAAGGTTATGTAAACCTATATCAAAACATTTAATTTGCTATTTAAAACAATTTATTGACATATTTATTAAAATAGCAATCCATCTATAAAAACATATGGAATAAAAATACAAAAAAATAATTCACTTCCTACTTCTAAAAAAAAAAAAAAAGTAGTTCGTCTTGATAGGTACCATTTGCATTTCTTTTCTTTTACAATTTACAAGAAAAAAAATACATCAACAAAAAGAAAAAAAAATAGTCAAATTAAGAACTATAGAGGTATGTTTTTTTTTTTTTTGTGAATAGATATGTATACTAAGATAGGAAAATGGTGATGATCTCAAGCCATTAATGACTATATAGGTATACCAAGATAAAGTAGTTGAAATCTTAGTTTTTTTGGTTCTATCCACGAGACAAAGACCTGTTCGATTGGGTATGGACGGACCGGTCCTGCCCACACCCCAATATAGCGTGGACGGGTCCCATCCACAGCCCAGTATATCGTCAACGGCAAAAACTTGCAGATACATCCCGTCCACGGTTTGTTTTTTGATCCAATGTTTCAAGGAGTAGGGGTTAAAGGCTGTGTGATCTAAGATAGATTGTAGAAACATAGAGATACACCTTTAGTTTTATCTCTGAAATTCTTGTAGTTGCATTTCGGTTGTATGATCTAAAATATTAATTATTTTACTTAATTTTTTAATTTTTATAAATTTTTTATCAATAAAATAATATTTTTTAAAATAAAAAATATATTTTTTTATTTTTTTATTTTTTTATAAAAATTAAAATTTATTGGTTAATATTAATTCATTGATGCATTTTTTAAAATATTTATCATATAAAATGCAAAAATTAGATATTTAGGGAGTGTTCTGTAGTATGGATGAGAAATTGGTGGGTGTGGACTAGTCCACACCACACCCTGTGGCAGGGACTAATCCACACCACACCACAGTCCACAATTGTTCTGAACTATGGACAAATTGTGTGGATTGGGCCAATCCACACCATACTTTTTTTATTCCATGTATTTCATATACATTTTATGAATGATTACACAGTTAATCATAAATATCTAATTTTTGCATTTTATATGATAAATATTTTTAAAAAATGCACCAATGAATTAATATTAACCAATAAGTCATGGTTTTCAAAATTGGACTGGACCGGATGGTCAGACCGAAAAAGCCGAGAACCAGTCAGGTGATTGCTTCCATTTTTTCTCAAAAAAATGGAAATTTGCAGAAAAAAAAAACATTGATTTGGTCAGCAAACAACTGACCCAGGCGATTGAACCGTTCAAACCGTTCAATAGTTTTGACCATTTTTTATTTTTTTAATATTTTTAATATGTTTTCTTTTTTTGTTAGAACGGGCCAACCGTTCGACCCAGGAACTAGACCCTTGACCGGTTCACTCTAGGTCGGTTTTAAAAACCTTACAATAAATATTATTTTTTTTATGAAACAATAATAAAATAATTAAAATTTTAAAAATTATATTTTAAATATTGAAAAATATTATTTTATTGATAAAAATATTAAAATTTTATCAAAATTAAAAAATTAAGTAAACAATTAATATTTTAGATCATACAATCGAAATACAACTGTAGAAATTTTAGAGATAAAACTGAAGGTATATCTCTGTATATTTGTAGTCTGTCTTAGATTACACAGACTCTGACCCTTACTCCTTGAAGCATGAATCAAAAATAAATCATAGACGAGATGTATCCACGAGTTTTTCCCATTGATGATATATTGGGGTGTGAAAAGGACCAGTCCCATCCACATCCAGCCGAACGGGACCAAATCCCACGGATGGGACCAAAACAGTCCCATCCACAAGATATACATGGTGCCAAACACCGCCTTAACGAGCAAATAACTTAATTTACAGATTTTGTCCATAATTACGAGCAAGCAACTTAATTTACCAAACGCATGACACAACTTAATGAAATATAATTAGTGAATGTTCTGCAATCTATAGGGTAACACACCCAATTGATACCACCTCCTCCATCCACGCCCCATGAACAAAAAACACATTCTCTTAGTAACGGCTATATTGACATTCTGCATCAAAATACGAAGGATTAAGAGTTGTTATATATAGGGATTTCAATGGATCGGATTAACTTGTAAACCCATTTTAATCCGGTCTTTTCAGGCTGAATTCGAATCAATTTTCATTGAGTTCAGGTTGATCCACCAACATTATGCCCGATTAACGGAAATGGGGCGGAACAGGTTCAAGACTTCATGTTAATAAATCAGTTTTATAAATATCAACTCAAGTCGTTGTAGTATAGTGGTGAGTATTCCCGCCTGTCACGCGGGTGACCCGGGTTCGATCCCCGGCAACGGCGCATTTTAGCTTTTTCTTTTTGTATTTTTCAAGAAAAAGAATCATCATATAATTCATATATATAACAATTGCCACGTAATCAACCAACAATATTATTTATTTATTATATCCGGCTCTCGCGCAAGTTCAATGCATGGTGTTATTAAAAGACTTATGACATCAACATCATATCAATCCAAACTACTTTTGAGTTACCTGTTATTAGATGAATTTGTATTATTTTTATTAACATTTTATTAGTTCTGTGACTATTAATTTGTATTAATGGTGTTACCTGTTAGTTTTTAAGTGACATTTATACAAGAGTTTCAGGACATTTGTAATTGGGCAAAGTAGAACCCTATCCGTCTTAGCATTAATGTATTGTTAATACATTAAAAAAAAAAAAAAACTCTAGAAGGGATTAGGGCGAGTTATTACTATTTTTATCAAGTTAAAATTAAAATTAATACATTATTTTAATTAAATCATATTTTTATTAATCCATACAAATTTTAACTACAAAAATAATTTTTCTTAAGTCTATTAATAATTTTTTATTGCTTATTATTCTGTTAATTTTTATTAGTAATTGAAATTTTAATTTTTAATAAATTTGTAAAATTAATTTTACTATGGAGTAAGTTAATAAAGCAAAGCTGTTTAATATATTTTAATTAATAATTACTTAATAAGTTAAGCATGTAAAGCAAGTTATTGATTTTTAATATTTCCCTTATTTTTAATTACTTCCTCATTTTTAATATTTTGTTGATAAATATCACTTTTAATATGTAAAAAACTTCTGTCATTTTTAGTGGAAATTTCTCTTATTTTATTAGTAAATTAAAAAAATTAAGTTTCTTCTTATATAATTTTTTTATCCTTTTTAGAAAATTACCGTAATTTTATCACTTTTCTATTTATTAAATAATATTTTAATAAATTTTCTGTTATCTTCCCTTATTTTTTCTGATTTTTATATTAGTTTCTAATTAAAATTTTATTTTTTTAGTAAAAAAAATCCCTTATTTGATCTTTTTGTTTTCAAATTACATAATTGGGTTGAACCAATCAAACCAGATCCATCTAGTTCAGTATGAATTGGTAATTGAAGCTAGCAAGTGGACAATTTTTGGGTATTCAAATTATCCGATCCTACTCATTTTATTTTGAAAATTGCACTACAAAGTTAAATTGATCAAACTATACTGGTCCAATTTGGTATAAATTGGTAATTGAATCTAGTGGGTTAAATAGTTTTCAAGTATTCAAATAACCCAACCTAAAGACTACGTCTTTTTTATGCATAACAACTTTAAGTCCCTTGGTTCATTTCTTATTACTCTAGAAAATTTGACAAAGTCTAGGGAACCAATTAGATCCATTTGACCTATCACATAATGCTTCAAAAAATTAAGTTCATCGCAATGGAGCTATAAGACAAAGGAGGCAATTCTTGTTCAAAGAAAATATTTTTAGAAATTAGCAATGAAATTTTAGAATAATTTATAGAAAACAAATAGTGAATTTTTAATAGAATTTTTCTAAAAATATAATAGATAAAATATTTTATCAAAAATTTAAATAATAGTTAAAATTTATATATTAACAAAAACTTATTAATTAATAGTGTTCTTAACATTTATTTTCAAGATATATTTTCTAAAAATTTATATAACAAATTTTGCAGACCAAACTGGTGAAGGGATGGGAGATCCATCATATGAATGGCCAAACCATGTAGGAAGGCTAAGCAAAATTTCAAAAATTTCTTTGCTCCTTTTCGGGAATCGTATTCCCAATTTAGAAAACTACTTTTTCAATGTTCGTTCTTGTAACCAAATCAGACCAAATCTGAAACCAAGATTAGATAGGGATATACCTGATACAGAATCCACACAAAAAGTTTCTCACAAGATTAGATAGGGATATACCTATAGATTGTACCAAATCCTCCCTCCACTGAACATGGCATACCTTAGGATGAGGTAGGATTAGCAGATAGTTCTTCACCAAGAACCTCTAATTCTTCAACAAGAATCGAATGGGGTAGTGAGCATAACTTTAGAATTGTTTCTTCTAACAAAAAACAACATCAAGATCTAATCTTGATCAGTTCCAAGAAAATGTAGATTGAACAGGGTAGGGTGGCAAGAGTAGGGAGAGAAAGAACTGAAAATAGAAACAGTCAAACTGAATTGTCTTCTGTGTTGTTGTGTATCTTTTTCAGGTCTGTCATTTATTTATAGCCTTAAAGAGACAATCTCCTAATCTTATTAGGAGTTTCTTGATCCAAATCTTTATTTGGATCTAAACTCTTCAAGTGGTAATGATAATCTCTTATCTTATCTACAGATCAAGATCAACTTTTCCTAATTAAATTAGGAGTTCCTTTATCCAAAAAACTCGATTTGGATCTGGATTCTTTAAGTGGATAAGAGTTATCCTCTTATCCTTATCTACTGATCCATACCCAGATTTTCCCCTATTTAATTAATCCAATTAACCCAATTTGAAATGGGCTTTAGGCCCATTAAGCTTTTAGGCTCACTTCCTTTTAATGATGGCTATTTTGTCTTTCTTTGTATGGCATGGGACTCTATTATCGATCTACACATCAGGCACATTGGTTCAGCCTAGCCTCTGTTATAAGGCCTGGTCGAATTCACTGTTGAATACAATAAACCCTTGAATCCATCACCATAGGCTCTTAACAGGTCCAACATTTACACTAAATAGTCCTTGAGTTCAGCCATTTTATGAAGGCCCAAAGACTGCGGGCAGATGCAAGATTAGCCCATCAGGTATAACCCTCAATGGTCTTACACTTAACCTCTCAATCCTTAATGATCAAACACTACCTGACAAGAGAAGACCTCTCCCTTGGCTATAAGGTATAGTGCTACACTCTCAACTCACATGGATCTGGGAATTAAAATATTTTGCAAACAAGTTGTGAAAAGATAATATATAAGTATATCTCTATATGAATATATTTTGCAAAACCAAATTTCAAACACATTTAAAATCCACTGTCGGCAGTTTAGGTTTCCATCAGAGAGAGTGCATTTCCCCGATCATTCACTTTATCCGAAAAAGGGGCTGATCTTGTCACTATGATCACCTACTCAAATAAATTCTCGGATTGTCCCAACATACCTAGGTTTTGACCCCCTCTAAGGATCTCACTGATTGGCACATCAAAAATAGCCCAATCCGACACCTAGTGTTGTACCATAATCAAGTCTAAGGATCAAGTGTAACATTCCAATTTTGCCCATCTGTCTCCAAGGTCCAAAGCAACACTGAAATTTGGTTTGGTTTAGGATTTCAAGAAAACCCACGCTGCATGTACATTAGGTCTCACCCTGGCTACTGAGACAAGCCACCCCAACCAACTTGGTGGCACATCAATGTCAGCCTTGGCAGGATAAATCTCCCAAGATCTATCCAATGGCTGTGAAGATTTTAAACTAACACAGGTCTTATATGTGTCTAATTTAAGGGTATTACAAAGAAACACACCATAATAACATGAATCAAATATGCACTTTATTCATTTACAATAAATGACAATAAGTACATCAATCTGATTGGAGCTAAGGACATACACTGTCTAGCAGCTCCCACTTGCACTTAGGACCAATCGGGTAAAAGTCGAAGTCTCAGACTTTCCACGTGTTTCTCAAACACTTTCTGTGTCAGTGGCTTAGTTCATGGGTCTGCCACATTCTCCGTTGATGCTACCTTTTAACATCAATCAGCCGCAAATCCAGTGTTGTAACACAACAGTGGAATGAGTGATGTGCTGAATTCCAAATTCTAGAATGAACACCATCATCCATCAGGCAGCCTCACTTACGGCAATGTGCTCGACTTGGGTTGTAGACTGTTATTCTTACTACACAGGGTCACATCGTGAAGATGTAACCAGATGTAGACATTCTACCATCTGGATTTAACTGGTAGTCGATATATGTATACCTGACGATTTGTAATGAACTACCATCGAATACCAGACAAAACTCTTTTGTCTTTCAAAGGTATTTCAGTTTGTTTTTCATTGCAGTCCAATGCTCTTGTCCTGAGTTAGATTGGTATCTACTTACCACACTTACGGCTTGAACAATGTCTGGTCGAATGCACAGCATGGCATGTATGATGCTTCATATGGCAGAGGCATAGGGAACTTCCTTCATGCCCTTAATCTCCTCAAGTGTCTTGGGAGACATTTCCATGGAAAGAGTGGCTCCATGCCTGAAAAGAACATTTATTTTCTTAGAGTTCTCCATACTATATCTTTTAACTATTTTGTCAATGTAAATAGATTGAGATAATCCTATTATCCTTTTCGATTTATCTCTATAGAGTCGAAGTCCCAAGATATAAAATGTTTATCCAAGATCTTTCATGAAAATTTGTAGTAAGCCATATTTTCACCATAGTCAACATTCTTACATCATCCTAATGAGTAGAATGTCGTCTACATATAGAACAAAAAATGTAACCTTATCCCCATTGGTCTTCTTGTAAACGTAGAGTTCATATGGATTATACTCAAAGTCAAACTATTTGATGATAGAGTCAAATCGGATGTTCCAGATCCTAGAAGCTTGCTTAAGTCCATATATGGATCAGTTAAGTTTACATGCCATGTGTTCCTAACTTGCAACTATGAAACTTTGCAGTTGCTGCATATAGATATTTTCAGTAAGATCTCCATTTAGAAACACGGTTTTGACATTCATTTTCCAAATCTTGTAGTAATGGAATGCTGCTATAGCTAGCAGATTTCTAATGGATCTAAGAATTGTCACGGGTGAAAAGGTTTCCTCATAGTCGATTCCCTCTTTTTGAGTGTACCATTTCGCCAGAAGACGAGCCTTGTAGGTCTCAACCTTACCATTGGGGCCCTTCTTCCTCTTATAGATCCATTTGCAATCAATTGCTTTTACCCTAGAGGGCGGATCTACTAGAGTCCAGACTCCATTGGTCTCCATTGAGTCAATCTCAGCTCTCAGGCAGCCACCCACTTCAATGAATATATGTCCAACATAGCTTCCGTATAAGTCACGGGATCCTCTTCATTGGTCGTGGCTTCTACTAAGTAACTTTCTTGGTCATAGCCGTAACGAATTGGAGGCCTGGATACCCGGGTAGATCTCCTAGGTTAGTTATTAACTGGAAATTGTGGGACATCTTCCACTACTCCTGAGCTCTCCTCATCAAGAACAACTTCCTGATGATGATTGTTCAAGATGTAATCTTCCTCCAAGAAGTGGGCATTTCGACTATAGAACACTTTCTATTCTCTCGGGTCATAGAATACATACCCTACAGAGCCTTTGGGGTAACCTACAAATAGGCAACAACTGGTCTTAGATTCCAATTTGTTAGCAATTGTTCCTTTAACATGTGCCGGACAACCCCAAATCTTCAAGTGTCTCACACTTGGTTTCTTGCCGGTCCAAAGCTCATAGGGAGTCTTCGGAACGGATTTGGTTGGAACTCGGTTCAGTACGTATATCATAGTCTCTAATGTGTATCCCCTAAAGGATGTAGGTAATTCTGAGTGGACGAGAAGTGATCGGACCATATCCAATAAAGTCCAGTTCTTCCTCTCTGACACACTGTTTAACTATGGTGTAGTAGGAGGAGCTAATTGTGATACTATCCCATTTTCCTTTAAGTAGTCCCTAAATTCGCCAGAGAGATACTCGCCTCCTCGATCTAATCGAAGGGCCTTAATGTGTCTCCCTAACTGTTTCTTGACCTCTTGTCTGAACACTTTGAACTTTTCAAAGGATTCAGACTTGTGTCAAATTAGGTACACGTAACCATACCATGAGTGATCATCGGTAAATGTTATGAAATAAACGTATTGGTTACGTGTCCTAACATCCATGGGACCACATACAACAATATGTATAAGGTCAAGCGTGCCTATTGATTTTTCAGTTTGGAAGATCTTCTAGAGTTAGAAATTCAAATGACCATCATTTACCAACCTTGTGATACAATATATGTTAATGTGGCCAAATTAGTAATGCCACAGGCATGTGGGATAGACCTGTTCATGGGCTAGGTGCCCCGATGGGCCGGTCTGTCCTGGCCCGGCCCCCGAACGGGCTTGAACAGGGTTTTTGGCCCGCGGGCTTAACCTCGGGCCAAAAAGCCCGACCCGCATAAAATTCGAGCCAGGCTCGGGCTTTTCCAAAATTGCCCGGCCCGACCTATAATTAAACCTAAGTAAAAACCCTATGTGATGTCCATTTGAATAAATTTTTTGATTTAAGAAGGTTGTTGATTCACTTGTAGGCCCATTGTTCATTTAAATAGGGAAAAAACATTTGAATTAAAATAGATAATGTTCATTTGAATAGGGAAAATTTTGAATTTATTTTATTAAGTCGGTCTTTGGGCTTTTTATCAGGGCCGGGCTCGGGCCCAAGTTGTAGGCCTGTTGGTTGGGCCAGGCTTGGGCTTAGGCCTAATATTTTTCTGTTAATAAAGAGTAAAATCCCAGCCCGAGCCTGGCCTGGCCCGACCCATGAATAGGTCTAATGTGGGATTAACTGTATCATGAGTTCTTTTCTTGGGGATATTATCCGATGTAGTTTCAGTTATGTTTGTTTCCAGAGAATGATGGAGAACATAGAACCCATTCTCAAGTTCTCCATATGCGAGGAATTTGTTATTCCTTTTGATAGTAATCACATTACTAAAAAGAATAGAATAACCATCCACATAATTTTAAAATAGAAATCAAATTTCTTCTCAAATTGGGTATATAAAAACAATCTTTTAATGTAATAATTCCTTTTTTGAAATACAATTCTATAGTTCCTATGGTTGTAACTGCAGCACTTGCAGAAGTCCCCAAGTAAAGAATCACTTCTCCGTCACTCAGTCTTCTACTTGTCTTGAACCCTGTAATGTATTACATGCACAAGTGGAAGCCCCAGAGTTAATACACCAGGAAGTAGAAGTGACCAACATATTGGTCTCTATGACAAAGGATTCAAAATTACCTTGTTTCTTGGTCTCCAAGTACTGAGGACAATTCCTCTTCTAGTGGTTGGTCAGCTTGCAGGAGTAACAGACATCTAATGCCTTGTCTTTCTTCTGCTTTTTAGGCTTGCTAGTTTTCTTCTAAGGTTTCTTCTTTGCCTTCCTCTTCTTCTTGCTCGTTTTGCCACCTTCAACAAGCATGGCCATGGGTTCATCATTCTTTATCAAATTTTCAGCCCAATGTAATATATTGTTGAGTTCTTGAAGGCTAACATTTAACTTGTTCATATTATAGTTCATTATGAACTGATTGAAGGAATGAGGCAAAGAGTTTAGGATGGCATCAACTTTGGTGACATGATCTAGCCCAGATCCAAGAGCCTCTAGTTCATTAATGTATCCCATCATATTAAGATAATGGTCATGAACTAGCTGGTTCTTGGACATTTGAGTGGTCATAAACTGTTTTAAGACCTTTTGACGAGTAGAACGATTCTGCTCTTCGTACATGGTCCTTAAACTATTTAAAATATCCTTGGACACTTCGATCTAATCAAATTGACATTATATCTGATTGTCTAAGGAGGCTACGATGTAGCACTGGGCAAGAGAGTTTTTTCTCCTCCCATTCTTGATATTCCCTCTTGTGGGCCTCAGAAGCCCTATCACACGGATGATCCGGAGCAAGGTTCTTAGCAACTTTGTCCAATTTCTCGGACATCAAAACCAGCATAAAGTTACGAAACCAGTTAGTGTAATTTGGGCCCTTAAGCTTATTATCGTCCAACAGTTTGGTGAATTGTCCGTTTGCCATTTCTGATAAAAAGCAAAGCAAATATTATTCCACAACCTTATTTGTCATGCTATCTACATAGAAATGGCTTTTAATCTATGTTTCATTTCCATTTGTTCATTTCTGATATTTCCCTCCTATCTCAATGACAGAGATTGCGAAATATGTCTTTGAAAATGTGGGAAACCACATACAGTGCATGGAGCCAACTTTTTCAGCTACATAACCCCACCATCTTCTGTAAATGATTATATCCACTCATCTTATGAGTTTTTCCTTTGGCCTCCGTCAGACAAAGTTCATTATCATTTTAGGTTAAACATTTATGTCTAGTAAGTGCTTACCCATCATATTCATGAACGCCAATGATGGAAGGCCTTTAGAGAGTTCATCATATGAACCTCCCTATAACATGCACTTATATTTTACTAGAGAGAATGAATAATTATGCCCTAGTTCTAATTTAGGTCAAACCAAAGTGGTTTCTACTGACTTTTTCAAAGCCAAATTTAAATGGGCCCTAAACGGCTAGAGTTCTACAAGGTTCCTCTTGGGGATGAAGCAGATGTAAGGCCCATCAAGTAGGGAGATCATCTAATGATCTTATGGACACCATGGCAATGATGTGCATTCAGCCATGGTGTGTGAAAGAGCCACTATCGAATTAACATGGGCCAAATGCTTATGGCCCATGTACATAGCACATCGCACATCCATACATCACATGCATGAAACAAATTGATCCAATCAATTAAAATATCTGTAAAATCCTAAATTAATTAGGTTAAATTGGTATCAGCCCAACAGAGCCCATAACATCATCAAATAACGTTGTCTAGGTATATGGGCTGAATTGCAAAGAGTAGTTCGGCCCATATAGCTGAATCAAGGCCTGTGCAATTTGAATATATTAAAACTGGGTTTTACAGAGGTGGGCCAAATTAAAACTTGAAGTGGGCCATCAACCCTCTAGCCAAAATCGAATTTGGGTCAGAAAAACCAATCCATTGAACCAAGAATTTGGTCCAACCAGTTTGGACAAAATTTGGTACAAATCGGCCCAAGTTTTGGTGTCCTGTTCAAGATTTAATTCAAGAATAATGATCTAAAAAATAAATTAAATCTAGATAATCAAATTATCAAGAAAACGGAATCAGAGGGCTGCATCGTGATTTTTTTGGACATCTTGCAAACTTGCAAAGAACAATTAATCGTAGATTCAGAATCAATATCTACAAAATCACATATCACAGAACTTCTTACTATGAAATCTTCTTCTCCTTTGTTGTGCACTCCAACAATCTCTAGATGAAAATAAAATAGAAAAACCTAATTTTTCTATTATTATATCACATTGAATTCCTATACAATATGTCTAAAAATAAAAAATAAAAAAATTATTTACAGACCAAATTGAATAGAAAAGAAATAGCAGGGTGCGCCAATCTTGGCACCAAAAAGATTTGATCTCCATCACACGTGCATCCCAAGAATTCAAGAAACATTCACAGAACAATTCTATAAATATAATAGAATAATAAAGATTTTATTTTTCAAACCATATGCCCAAAAATCTAGAACTAATTTCCAAAAAAACGCTAGCCGCACAAATCGGGTAGAACGCCTTATGCTCATTTGCGCATATCCAGATTTGATCTAATTTGGTTTAGGACTTGAACATGGCTCTGATACCACTGAAAGGATGGGAGATCATCATATGGATGGCCAAACCCTATAGGAAGTGGGCCATTTTCAAGGTTCATTCTTGTAATAAAATCGGACCAAATCTGAAACCAAGATTAGGGAGGGATATACCTGATACGGAATCCACACAAAACCTCCTCCCAACGCAGGTGATCACGCCCAAAGAGTGTACCAAATCCTCCCTCCACTGAAGATGACACAACTAGGATGAGGCAGGATCAGTAGGTAGTTCCTCACTAAGAACCTTTGATTCTTCAACAATAATCGAATGGGATAGTGAGCACAGCTTTAGAACTGTTTCTTTTAACAAGAAACAATATCAAGATCTAATCTTGATAAGTTCCAAGAAAATGGAGATCAAACAGGGTAGGGTGGCAAGAGTAGGGAGAGAAAGAACTGAAGGCAGAAACAATCAAACTGAATTGTCTTTTGTGTTGTTGTGCATCTTTTTTAGATTTGCCCTACTCTTTATTTATAGCCTTAAACAATCAAACTGAATTATCTCTTAATCTTATTAGGAGTTTCTTGATCCAAATCTTTATTTGGATCTAAACTCTTTAAGTGAAAAGGATAATTCCTTATCTTATCTGTAGATCAAAATCAACTTTTCCTAATTAAATTAGGAGTTCCTTTATCCAAAAATCTCGATTTGGATCTGAATTCTTTAAGTGGATAAGAGTTATCATTTTATCCTTATTTATTGATCCATACCCAGATTTGCCTCTATTTAATTAATCCAATTAACCCAATTCAAAATGAGCTTTAGGCCCATTAAGCTTTTAGGCTCACTTCCTTTTAATGATGGCTAGTTTGGTTCTCTTTGTACAGCGTGGGACTTTATCATTGATCTACACATCAACCACATGGGTTCAGCCTAGCCTCTATGTTACAAGGCCTGGTCGAATTCACTGTTGAATACAATGAACCCCTGAGTCCATCACCATGGGCTCTTAACAGGCCCAACATTTACACTAAATGGTCATTGAGTTTAGCCATTTTATGAAGGCGCAAGGACTATGGGCAAATGCAAGATTAGCCCATCAGGTATAACCCTCAATGGTCTTACACTTAACCTCTCAATCCTTAATGATCAAATACTGCCTGACAAGAGAGGACCTCTCCCTCGGCTACAAGGTACAGTGTTGCACTCTCAATTCACATGGATCCCGGGAATTAAAATCTTTTGCAAACAATTTGTGAAAACATAATATATAAGTATATCTCTATATAAATATATTTTGCAAAACCAAATTTCAAACACATTTGAAATCCACTGCCGGCAGTTTAGGTTTCCATCAGAGAGAGTGCATTTCCCCGATCATTCACTTTGTCTGACAAAGGGGCTGATTTTGTCACTATGATCACCCACTCAAATGAATTTTCGGATTGTCTCAACATACCCAGGTTTTGACCCCTCTAAGGATCTCACTGATTGGCACATCAAAGACAGTAATCCGATACCCAGTGAAGTACTATAATCAAGTCTAAGGGTCAGGTGTAACATTCCAGTTTTTCCCATCTGTCTCCAAGGTCTAGGGAAACATGGAATTTGGTCTGGTTTAGGGTTTCAAGAAACCCACACTGCATGTACATCAGGTCTCACCCTAGCAGTTGAGACAAGCCACCCCAACCAACTTGGCAGCACATCAGTGTCAGCCTTGGCAGGATAAATCTCCCCAGATCTATCCAATGGCTATGGAGATTCTAAATTAATACAAGTCTCATATGTATCTAGTTTAAGGATATTATACAGAAGCACACCATAATAACATGAACCAATTATTTACTTTATTCATTTACAATAAATGACAATAAGTACATCAATCTGATTGGAGGTAAGGGCATACACTGTTTAACAACTCCCACTTACACTTAGGTCCTATTGGGTTCTCACCATTTCTTAAGAGGATTCATGAATATTGAACACATTTGCGGATTGAGTCTGGAACAATACTGAATGGGTCGTTTATTAACAGCTGAAAGTGACTGAACTAAATGATTTAACTACAATATTCTTTTAGGTTGTGTGTTTAGATTGAAAGAAACGACAGGGAAATGAAGGGAAAGACGGATGTAATCTAGCTGAATCGAGTCGAGTTTTGAGAGGGTTGAGCTCAAATTTGACTTAAAACTCGGAGTTCGTATTTCTATTCGAGCTTGATCAAGTTTTGAATTTCACACTCGAACTCAATTTGAGTCGATGCTTACGACTCATTTAAGCTCAACTTGGCTTGAACTAATTATAAATAAGTTTCTATTAAAATTTATTAATATTTTATTAGAAACTCGATTAACTTTGCGACCTACTCAATCCAGGTATTATAAAGCTCAAACCCAATTAAACTAACTACTCGATTCAATAATCTTCAATATTTAGCGGGCCAGTCGAATAACTTGTGAAAGGTGTAAAAGGTAGGGAAACCTATACAACTTATAGCCCTACGCACCTTTCCCTAACTTTTCTTTAAAACCAAACACACACCGTTGAATAAATTAATAAAAGGATATGAGATAAAACTATGCTGGATTGATTTTTATAGTGAGTAGCCTGTAAGTTATTATCTTCATCTCATGGATTCATGGTAAATATTTTGGTCCAGAGAACATGCCAAATGTTCTACATAAGCTCGTCATTATGGACAAATTTTAGATTATTAATGGACTAAACATCTAATATCGATCTGATGTTGGAATTGTGCTACAATGAATTGCATAATTCAACACAGGGACAATCCAGAAGGTCCCCCATGGCCCCATCTAATGAATTTGGTACAAGATTCATCAACGTGGCTAGTACAGTGCGCATCGTGTAGGGAAATACTACTTGACCTAGTTAGGAAACTTTTATCCTTATTTTGCACGTCAAGACCCAAGACGGTCCATTATCGATTCAATGCCAAAATTGGCTTTTTTTTCTTTTTTGTTATTGTTGATTCCACATCTCTGACTGCCAATATTAGGTCTCATCAAGATTTTCACCCAACCAACTAATGTTTTTGGTAAGCTAATATGGACAACTCACTTTTATCAGTTGAATGATATGAAAATCACATCCACTAAATGCTTAATGCCTTCAGGAACCCAAAATTTAGGCGGATTTGGCCATTATTGACAGGTCAGGTCAAGAATGGCTGCTCTAACTTGCAGATGTTAAAGGCTTGATATGAGGATCAAACATTAGGCGTCCATCTATATCTACATCTATATATACTAAATTAATGTAATGCCACGCGAGGCAGAAATTGGAACAGAAATATCATTTGATTCGTCGATCCTCAAAGAAAGAAATAAGCCAAGTTCTGTCGTTGAGTGACAAAATGAGAAATTCATGGAAAATTACAATCCTCACCATTGTTTTTCAACCGGAAGACCGAGAGCTAACTATCGAGACTTTGGGTTATCCGGACATATACTTTGTGAAATGGTTCATGCATGTTTGTTGCCGGAGGCAACAAGATCCAATTGGTAAAGATGAAAATATCCCTTCATTTCTCTCATGATCTCTATGATTATCGATCATAGGGGGCAGCCCCCTTTACCATTCTGTATAAATGGGCAATTCTATTTGTATAGATATGGGAGAGGGGTGTATCCAATTCTTGTTTCTCCATTACTTCCCAGTTTTTCTCTTTGGCATGGGGTAGAGCGGCTTGGTAGCTCACAAAGCTCATAACCTTGAGGCCACAGGTTCAAATCTTGTCTTCGCAACATCTTTTTCTGTCACATGATCTGTTTGTACTCCATTGCAATTTTAGAGGGTGCAAGATTTTCTGTAGAAGCCCATGGAGTTGTCACCTGACATGGCAATCTCCCCTTTTTTGCAAGGTTCTCTCTCTCTCTCTCTCTCATGTTCCCAAACACTTAGCCATCCCCCTTCCTAAAATTTCTTCTAAATTTTCTCTCCCACCTAAAATTCCTCCTAAAACACCTCTTAATCTATATTACATGCCCAATAAACCATCTAAAAACTAAAAAAAAATGTGGTTAAATTTATTTGTGAAATATTTTTGATATTTTCAATAATTATTGATATGATTGAATATTAATTCAGTAAATATCAATACCTAAACTATAATTTTTCATAATTTTGGTAAATTGGAGAATTTAATCACTAAAAATTACATGCTGAAAATTACTGACTTTAGTGATTTAACTTCAGAAAATTTTTAAAATTAACTACTGAAGTCAATAATTACTGAAAATTTGACAATTAATTAAAATATTAATAAATACAAATTTACTAATTAAAAAATATTGGTAATTTTTCACTGAAATTTTAGTTCAACAAATATAAATTTATTTTTTATATTTTCAGAAATTTTGATATTATCAGTAATTTTTTAGCAATAAGTAGTTACTGATATTTTCAGTAATTTTGGTCAATTTAATAATGTTTAATGATATTATCAGATAATAATTAAAAGTTTCAGTAATTTATTTTTTAGTGGAAAGTTAATTTCGATAAATATAAATCTATTTTTTTACATTTTCAGTAAATTGTTATTTACTATAATTTTTTAGCAGTAATTATTGATGGAGACAGGTTCCCCATCAGGGACCTAAATCCTCAGTTTTTTTGATTAAAAGTTTGTTTTTAGAAAGGTATTTATTTAAAATAAAAGAACATTAAAATACAAATAATATTTTAAATATATTTTGATATATATATATACAAACAATAATGTCGAGGGCAGGGTAGGGTATGGACTTTGCTCCCCTTTCCCATCCTACTCCCCAATTAAGTATTCCTATTAATCCCATCGCCACCTATCCCTGCTAAGGTAATTTCCATCCCCATCTCTGCCTGGTCAGGGAGGCCAGATACTTTATGGAGATGGGGAAAATTGCCATCCCTCCCTATCCCTGTCTCGGTCCCCATTCAGGTATTCCTATTAAAAATAGTTAAATAATTATATAACAAAGTATTTCGTATTATATAATAACTTTAAAATAAATAAAATTCAAATATTGAAAATTTTTAAATATTTTATATATTATTTAAATATTTAAGTAACTAAATATTTTAAATAATGAAAATTTTAACATAACTACATTTTCAATAGTTAAAATAACAAAATTATGAAATAAATTTAAAAACAATTATCAAAAGTAGAAAATAATTATAACATAATATTCAAATTATTAATAATTTAATATTTACAAAATTAATAAGGCAATTATGTATTAATAGTATAAATTATAATTTTATGGATTACTAAATTCAATAAATAATTAATATTTTAAAATTTAAATAATTATATTATGTAAATAACTAAATAATATTGTAAATAACTAACTTCACTTATATCAATTAATAATTCTAAAAAAAATAACCTTTAGAAAAATTAATATTTATTAATAATAATTTTAAAATCTAAATCTATATTTGTTATATATTTATATATACTATAATTAATATTTATTGTATTTTTAGTAATTATTTATTGCTTTTATGATAAATATGTTTTCAATAATTATGCATAAATATATTTTTATTTTGTTATTCAACAGAAAATTTTCAATAATTATTGGAGATTAAACCACTGTTATTTAATGTTTTAAATTTAATTTATTGTACTTATTGTATTTTGTTATAATTTATTGATTAATATTTATTAGAGATTAAGCTATTATTTGAGATTACAGTATTTATTAACTAAAGGAATATTGTCAATAGCACTATTTATCACTTAACTAGGCATCACACTAAAGAAATTTAGGGTATTTATTCTCTCTAAGAAGCATTTATCTTTTCAATTGCATAGCCCTAATTTGTGCTCATTCTTGAATTTGAATAGTTTGATTTATGTTTACATATTTTTGTAAAGGCATCATATTGTGCTTTATTAATTGGAGGTCTTGTTAGCACATGAGAAGCCTAACTCTTGTAATGGTCTTGTTGGTACTTGAGTTGAGAAGTCTAACTATTATAAAGGTCTTGTTGGCATCTGAAGGGGACTTTTCCCATAGGAAAGCAGTGAGCACCACACACTGGAGTTCCCCCACTTGCTATTGTCCCTTCCCATTTCCACTCCAGTGAATGGAGACTGATGTAAATCAGGATTAAATTTTTGCCATTTAACGGGATTAGGGAAAAAACCAGAAGGTCCTGAACCTACATCATAACCATTATAAGAGACATTCAAATGGTCATTTCTTTCCGCAATGAGTTCATTGAGCAATCAAGGACGCATTGAGTTCATTGAGTTTGGCCAAAATGAAACAACAAAACTCACCTTTCTCACTCTCTCCACCACCCCACTGAAATCCCTTTGTCCACTTTTCGTCCAATCTTTTCTCAATATTTCCATTAATCATTTTTTCCATTTTTCCAATAACTTTTCAGGAAATTCTTGTTGCTTCTCATTGCTGGTAAGATTTTTTTCTCTTGATTGTTATTGGCAGTGATTGTTCTTAGTTTCTCCTTTGATCTTAGATTTTTTTTATATTTTCCCTGCAAAGCAGAATTTGTGATCCTTTGCATCGGACACTACAATGATCTACCAAATATTCCAGTATTCCTAGAAAACAGGGGATCGGAGGTTACAGTGATTGTTCCTGGTTTCTACTTTGATCTTTGATTTTTTATTTTTTACCACAAAGTGGAATTTGTGATCCTATGCATTGGATGCTACAACAATCTATCAAATATTCCAATATTCCCCGAAAACATGGATCGGAGGTTACAGTGATTTATTTGGCGAGGTTAGTGAATGGCTTATATGAGCAAAATGCGAAAATAATAGCATGAGTTTACTTGTGTCATTGCCAAATAGTCTAACGACGGAGTTGATGTTTTCGGCAGATGAACCTAAGCAGACGACTGAAAATGGGAGAGAAATGCAGTCTAGTGGAGAGGTGTGGCAGAGGGCTGAGTTCGAATGGAAGTTATAACAAGGGAAAATTGGGTATTTTTGGAAGTTATAACAGTCACGTGATGCATAAGGGTAGTTCGAATGGTTTATGGTGGAACGTTAACGGTAAGGAAAGTATTAGTCAATTGCCAAAAACAGTAAGGATAGTGTTAGTTGATTTTCCAATAGTAAGGATACACTTGGGCAATTAGCTAAACCATAAGGGTAGTTTAAGAAACTTACCCATTTATTAATTATAAACTTCATATAATTATATATTATGCATGTATATACATGTCTTATTTAGATCGGATAAGATCAAATCTGCTGATTATTAAACAAATGCAATTTTAAAATTCAAATCCAATCTGGTTATCTAGATGGATCATCCAAAAATTAATCCAATCTAACTAATAGGATTGATTCTCAGGTTGATTGTCAGGTTTTTGGACTCCATTGATGACAACAGTATACAAAATCTCCTTCACAGAGCCCCATATTCATTTTTCATGTAAAACTTATATTCATAACAATAATAATAATAATAACAATAATAACAACAGGCCAAAGGGAAAAGTAGCAAACAGGCACAGACGTGAAATATCTCACATGCTGATCAAATGATTTATAATTGTATTTAATTAATGAAAAACCTGCGTTCAAGAAGAGAACAGATAAAAGGGGTATCCCTGCTATGCATCCGCACGCCCATTATCATTATCACGAGTTTCTTACATACGCAAGCAATCTTGTTGAATCCTTTTCCTTACAAAGAAAAAAGCATCTTTGGCTCCTAATTTCTAATATTCTCATGTTTAATTGACAACATATCAAGTAGGAATTATCCACATGCCAATAGCTACGAGTTCCTTGATATATTTAAATGCTTTCAGATATTGCTAGGCCATGAAATGGCATAAGTTCTGCAAGAATCTCAATATTCTACGTTCCTAGCTACTCCGTCCAAATACTAGAGCAAATAAGTATTCGTTTGGGAGGGATGAAGCATAGCGCGCAGCTTATGAGGTAGGCCCATCCATATGGATAGTATATGAGCTATGTTTGATGAAAATTTCAGAAAGTCCAAATCAGTTATCAGTCAGTCATTTGTAGAGACTTCCAAAGCATCTGGACCAGTTTAGCTGAATTTTCGGTTCAACTCTTCCAAACGTGCCCTAAGAAAAAAGAAGCTTAGTGTAGGACTTTCTGACAGTATAAAAATGTAATTTCTCATAGATAATAACTAAAAAACATTAATTTGGGGTGAATACTACTGTATATTAATTTATTTTAATTTGCAAATATTCTTTTATCTATTTAACTTGTATAGTTATATGCAATTCTACATCTATAGTGTATTTACTGGTTGGAACCTAACAATACTTTGTAGTTTAACACTTGTGCCTGCGCTTTGCCCTAACTGATCCCTTGGTCAAATTGTCCTCCAAATTAAAAATGAATCAAAGAAAAATATAATTTGGAAGGGGCGAGGAGGGGTTTGGCCTGAGAGCAGTCAACTTTTGCTATGGCGTGATTTTGGAAGAGTAAGAGATAAAGGCCATTCCATACTGGGAACCACAAACACCAACTTTACGTGTGACCCAATAACGATCTAGGTCATGGCCTCATGGGTCAACTTCTACGGCCATCAAAGCTGGGGTAGGGCTGTCAACATTGAATTGAAGGCATCCCATCACATTGAAATTCGAATTTGATGAACTCGGTATCTGTTTTACGAGATCGACTTCTATCAGGGCAAAGCTGTGTCCACGCCCTTCTAACAGCCATTTTCACCCTTACATTGGGAATATCTCCTCATAAAATAAAACATACAAATATGAAGATATTCTCAATATAAGGCAGTAAAGGATGCTCGAAACGGTTTTGTTCTGACTGAAGCCGAACTCCTGTTTTACAAGCTGTGAAATCAATTATTTTGCTCGGTGCAACCTTGCAAGTGAGAAACTGTATAGCTAAAATCTGCTTCAAATGAAACCTGTCTCAACACCCTTTCAACATGATCTGTGTGGAACATCTCACCATCTCTTTAATGTGTGAATCCCCATCTGCTCCTCACAGAGAATTCTTCATACCAACCTCATAGCATGTATCAGCCGCATATTAGTAATATATCTCATTATTTGTAAGAAAGATATTATTAATAAAGGGTGGGCTGTGGCTGTAAGGTTGGTATGAAGAATACTCAGTGAAGAATAGATCCTTTCATATAAAGCTCAGTTTGAAAAGAATATAAATACAAATATATATAAAATACAAGGTTTAATATTTTAATTGTTTGAATTTATATTCCTTTCAAACGGAGCCTCAAGGCGGATTAATTGAATGATTGTGAGTCATATATGATATGATAAATGAATGGTATAGAGTAAAATGATTGGTCCCACAACCCGCAAAACAACTACCAAATTTAAGCAAACCAAACCAAATTCACATTTGTTCTGGGACTTCCTGATTAATCACAAACACACGGTAGAAATTGAGATAAATTCATAACATATGAACTGATTTTTCAATTTCATTCGGATCGCAAAAAAGGGTAGTGCGAGCCTGTCACCAAAGTGACAGCAGATGGGCTTTTAATATCTTTGTCTTCTTTAACCGTCAAAGTCCTTTTCTAAGATGATTTATTTATTGTATTCCTGAAAGCCAAGAAATGTTTAAGGAATACCGAGTTCGGGTCATGTAGCCTACTCATTAGCTAGACCAGTAGACCTGGAGTATTCACCTAAAGACATCTTTTCGGCCAAGAATAAACACCACTATGTCATCTACACCATCCATCTGTGCATATCTTTCCTGAACTTCGATCTTAACCGTTCAATAGGCACATCCTTTTCGAGTTGTTGCGCATCATTGTAGCTTACTTGGTTGGAGAACAAAACTTACGGATTTGCAACGGAACATGTGAATGTGACACAACACAACCATGGAGAGAGAGAGGAAGAACAGTCTGCAAGACTAGTGATGTATAAAAAAATGCGACCCACCAAAAAGTCTTTGACGATTTGTTTATGGTGGACCCACCAAGGAAAATTTCCGGGTCCGTCTTTGCTGACTCGGGTCATGCACGGCATCTCTCAGTAGGCCCAGCAATTCATTGACTTTCTGGTTAACTTAATCAGAAATTGTTGGATAAGCAGTTCTTCTGAACTGAATAAATTCTCAAGCTTTTCTTCAGTTGTGACCATGTTCAAGCTCTGAACATACAGAAATTGAATAAGTTTCGTAAAGGAGACGTCCCTTCTTCCATGCACTGACTGACCCACCACTATTGAATTGTGAAGAACTGAAGATTAATGATCTTTTCCTTCTTTGAATTTATAAAAAATTGTTATATTTTCTTCCGCGAAGACAAAACGAGTTAATGATGCCACCTTTCAACTCGTGTTGCTTCAAGAATTGCTTTAAGTCACAGAAAAGCGTTAGACCGCTGGAGGTGAAGCTAATTCGACCAATTTCAAGAGAAGAAACTACTACGTGGCTGTATTAATTGTAGTATTTGTGATTGGACAAAAACTTACAGTAAGTAAATGCATTTTTGCATTAACTGTGTCGTAAGTAATTTCAATTATTTCAATAACGGTATTCTGGAAAAAAAAATCGAAGCCTTAGGTTCATCTTTGTAATGAGGGGTAAATTGGCCCGACTTATTCATATTCGGGAAGCAACCTACTGATTTCCTGCCACCTTAGTGAGATAGGTCACCTTGGGTATTTTGGTCATCTCGACCAAGACCGAGGTCCGAACAGCTTGTGATGATCTGACCTGCCAAAGTGACACGTAGTCAATTTCTAGAAGCAAGCCAGCCGTCTTTTAGCAACATGGGCCGAAGATCTCAGAAGGTGTTTCATAAGACCTACGGCCGTTCATCTCAAGGTATGGATGATTTTTTGCTCACAAGCTTACTTGCATTCAAGCATTCAGCTTGCATACCAGATTCCTAACTTAAGCATCGGAGTACCCAAACCGAGTAAGCCACCTGGGTTCTCTGAGTGTTATTTTGCAATTCAACCGGCCAACAGATCTGACTGACGTCCAAGCTGCCTTCCAGCTAAGACCGTCTAGATCGCACACCATCAGTTTGGTTCAGATAGAAATTGGCCAAAATATAAATTAAAATCAATTGAAATGGAATTTCATTTCCAAGGGAGGAGAGGGAATAGTCATTCCCTCAAATGGGAAATATCATTCCATCATAAATGGGAATAAAATTCTATTTTCACCCAACCAAACAATTAGAATTGAAATGGCATTCCCCATTCCGATTTCAATTCTAGACTTCTATTCGTGCAAATCAAATGGAACCTTATTTCATAGAGTTTATTTTAATTAGAAAGGTACTTTGACATTGCCAAATCAACCCATGTTGTCGCATCAAAGTTTGAAATTGTTTTATGGGAGATGTGGTCATGTTTGATACAACTATACAAATAATCTAGATATTCTCGAAGCAAAAGGCCAAAAAATTATAAGAACACAACAGCTGCACATTGGAAATATCTCATACATGTATCTTGGATTCAATAGGCTTTAACTTACAAAGACATTGATAAAGTTGCATGGACAAACATTAAAAACCTACTGATCAAAACAGCAACATCCAGCTGCACATTGAAAATATCTCGTACATGTATCTTGGATTCAAAATAGGCTTTAACTTATAGAGACATAGATGAACAAACATTAAAAAACTCGGTAACTACATGCTATCTGGTAAGTTTAGTAGACCTCACATGCACTCTCTTCTGTCCCCACCCCTTAATCCTTTTGCAATCTCTAAAAAAATCAACAACTACCGGGCCCGCATTACATCACCCACATGTATAGAATGGTCTTGGGCCAAGTAATTGTTCTCCCCGCCCCAAATGAAAACTATCCCCTTTAATGTGTATGGGAACAACCACCCATTAGGGGTCATTTGGGAGTTGGGACCAGTGTGTTTTACGACCTTTCCGTTTCTGTTGATGTGTCATGTGTGCCACATAAGCAAATAAATGGAATCGGTAAAAAAAAGGCATTTGGTAGTCCTATTTTTTAAAAAATATTTTTGTGATAATTAGTTTTGGATTCGAGAAAGGAGGAATTTTTTGAAATGCAAAATTTTCGTTTCTTGAATCGCCTGAACGATCCTGAATCACCCAGGTGACATGATATATTGAAATTTGAAAAGGCTGACCACTTTTGAGATGTTACACAGTTGTCATTATAAATATATTATAATTAAGTCAAATCACTTTAAACATCCAGTCAGCCTGCATCTCTTTTTTTTCTGTTTCAAAAAAAAAAAAAAGCAGATGAAACAAATCACTTGTGAATCGGTTCCCTGTTATGAAACAAAACGGTCATCAAATGCACCGGTCCGAAATGTCCCCTAGATTTTTTTTCTTCATTTTTATGGCTGAAGATCCAAAAATATTAAAGAAAAACAACTAGAGCAAGCTATTTAGTCTCATTTCCCATTATGCTCTTATAGACCCTTTAGTTTTATTGATCATTTGCATCCTTCTGTATGAGGGGTTCTACCTTTCGTAATGGTGCAAACATTGAACCAAAGTGATTTTGTATTCTAGATCAGCTTTACAAGCATTTGGATACAATTTTGTGTGTATTGAAAATGATAGCAGTTTTTTATATGTTTGCATTTAAAAATGAGAGCAAAGTTTACATTCAAGACATAAATGTAAAATATTATTAAAAAAATTTGTTGCTTGTCTTTTTAGGATGAAATAGATGGAGTTTAATCAAGAATCCTTAATGTATCAAGGCTATGTTTGGTGATTAAGTGGTTTGAGAAATAAGCACTTACTGCACAAGTGTTTATTCTAAGTACTTATCTTAACAACCACTTAATGCTATTTGATGATTCATTTGCCAAATCACTTATTAGGGTGGGGATGTTTGGTAAGTTACTTTCTCCATAAATGCTTATTTCAGTATAAATGACAATTTTAACCCTCATTTCACCTATACATATAAACAATACTTTTCACATATTATATTATACATTGCAAGTAAACTCACAATATCACTATGTCGTGACACATGAGAGTTCATGTGGGCCCACACTTTGAGTACCACATGAATCTAAATAGAAAAATAATGAATAATAACGATAATAATGATAATAATAATAATAATAATAATAATAATAATAATAATAGATTAATAGTAATAATAATAAATGCAAATTTCTTAAACTACCCCTAAGGTTTAGAAAATTGATTACTATACCCCTAACAGTATTGTCTTAATATACCCCTACTAGTTCTGACAATTTACTTGCTCTACCCCTACCGTTAGCATTAGCACAATCTGTGCACATGTGACCTATAAATTTTTTTCAAAATCTAATATTACCCTTTTCTTTATACCTTAGTGGCAGTACTAAACCCGAGCTTCCGATTAACTAAACTCCAGCCTCACATACACCTTTCCACCATCTAAGAAAAGGGCCGAGTTTCAGGTGGAAGAAAGTAAGAAAGTCCACTTCTTACCATCCTTTGGCCATGGGAGAAATTTCAGTAACCAAGAAGCAGCAAGCGATAAAATTCCAACAACAGATCTACTGCTTCGCGAAGTTGGGATCAGAGGCCAACGGGGGTATGTCGCCATTCGTTGTGCCAATGGCAATGCCGGTTCCAGTGTTATCCAAAGCTTTGATGAAAGTTAGATTGTTGGCGATTGAAGAGTAGGTTTAGGGTGTCCTTGTCTCATGGTCTTCTATAACCTAGACGTCGTGGTCTTCTTCCAACATCTCGGGGACGACGAACATTTAAGAAGGGATGACCTCGAGTAGCCATTGTGAGTCGATGACGACCTCGAGTAGCCCGCTGCGCTATCAGATGAGTTTGTCGGAATCTTCGCTATGGGCGATATGAAAAGCTACTATCACCGAAGATATGGATGATTTGAAGAAGCTATCAAATCGAGCTTCTTCAAATCATGAGTAATCACCGAAGATATGGATGATTTGAAGAACGACGGTGAAGATAATCTGATCTTCATGGCCGGTGAAGACAATCAATCTTCCCATCATCGTCCTCCTCTATTTGGGCAACTTGCAGTGGCGGATATCAACGCCTCTCTCATTTCTCTCTCTAGTGCTCCCTTCCTCCCTCATTCCTATCCATCCCTCATCAGACCGTGTCCTAGCTACGAAGATGAAGATATGTTCCATGCACAGGAGATGAAGATGTCAGCGATGGAAATTGTGCCAGACTTCCAAATGTCATCGGATTCTAGATATCTCGGTCGCCGCATACTAACGGGTGTGATTTGGATTGCTTGCTTAGGGAATATGACCGTTAGTTCAAATAGAACTCTCTCCCCCCCCCCCCCCTCTCTCTCTCTCTCTCTCTCTCTCAAACACTCAATCGGCTATACCCTCATCTCACTGTCACTACAACAAAAGAGAGAGAAACTTCACCGAAAAGTTTCAAGCTTTTGTTTGTTTTTTGCTTTTTAGCGGTGATCCATAGAATTCTAAACTGCTGAGAAGATAATCCTCCGTTGGGATTCGACTGCATCAAAGAAGGGCAGGGAACGAATGATCTTGAACAAACCATTCAAGGCAAAGAGATGAGGGTGATGATTCACCAACGGACAGAAGTTGCGGTGGTTGTGTTAAATATAGGGTCAAAATAGTAATTTACTATTTGGCACTTCTTAATGTAGGGGTAAAAATGACTTTTTGTATGTCACCATTACTATTTAACTATCGGGATAATTGTTAGAAATAGTATGGATACTTTAGATAATATTGAAATAGTAGGGATATAGTTAGTCAATTTCCTAAACCTTAGGGCAGTTTAAGAAATTTGTCATATGATAATAATAATAAGAAGAAGAAAGAAAAAGAAGAACAACAACAACAACAACAAAAAATATTGAAGAGTACTTTCAGAAAATACTTTCAAATAGCAGTTTTCACAAAATACTTCTGCAAAATACTTTGAAAGTGCAGCTTTCACAAAATACTTTCAAAGAGCAGTTTTCACAAAATACATCCAAAAAGTACTTTCGAAGTGCAGTTTTCACAAAATACTTTCATAAAGTATTTTTAAAAAGCAGTTTTCACAAAAATACTTCATGTTAATAATAAAATAAATGAAATTTACAAAAAATAGGATAATAATTTTTATTTGTATTAATAATAATAAATAAATGACATTTCAATTTAATCAAAAAATTGTAAAACACATCACAAAAAATGCAATGAGAAATTTAAAATAAAGTAGGATAACAATTTTTATTCATAATAATAATAAAAAATAAATGAAATTTCGGTTTAATCAAAAAAATGTAAATGCATCACAAAAATGTAATGAGAAATTTAAAATAAAATAGGATAATAATTGTTATTCATATCAATAATAAAAAATAAATGAAAATTCAGTATAATAAAAAATGTAAAACATATCAGAAAAATGCAAAGAGAAATTTAAAAAAATATATGATAAAAATTTTTTTTCACATTAATAATAAAAAAGCAAATGAAATTTTGGTTTAATAGAAAAACATGTAAAACACATCACAAAAATGCAATGAGAAATTAAAAAAAAAAAGAGTAGGATAATAATTTTTATTCATATTAATATTAAAAAATAAATGAAATTCGGTTTAACAAAAAATGTAGAAAACATGACAAATATGCAAAGAGATGGATACAACAAAAAAATACTACTTATTTCATCACATTATTATTCATTTTAAAAATCAAGAAACACCAAAATGTAATCACATATTTTAGCATATTATTATTCATTTTAAAAATCAAGAAACACCAAAATGTAATCACATATTTTAGCATATTATTATTCATGTTAAAAATCAAGAACAAATTCAGCAACCACACATTTCAGCATATTATTAATAAAATCTTCAACAAAAGCAGACCAAAAAATACAAGGAAAACCACAAGAATGCAATGAGGATTAGAAAAAAGGTATCACCAATTATTTACATTAAAGTTTTAAAAAAATGAATTCAGTAATTACCTATTATTTGTGTAATATTCAACAAGAATGAGAAAAAAAAAACTGTAGTTGTTCATACAAACTATTGTAAACCCAAACACACATACAACATTGCATCATTTTCAGTTCATATTACTGAAAAATCGAAAAAAAAATTGACTTTCACTAAAATATACAAGAGCAAATGTAAAAACTTTGAAACGACCAAAGTAGTAAGATTAGGAAGCCTTACCTATGGTCGCTGGCGAGTTTCAAGTGGGATTTCCATCCAAAATTTTAGATCTGGAACAAATCACGCAAGCAATAACTCGACTGTTAAAATAGTACTTCAAAAAAACAAAGAAAAATCAAGCTTTGAATGAAGATGAATGTTTGGAAATGTAAAACGATCCACCCACCGATCAAATTCGCACTGGTAAAGTCATTGCCAGTCGCCCTCTAGACTCCTGTCGTCACTACCCTGTTCGAACTGGGAGAATGGAGAAGACAAGGGTTTTCTCCATTTACGGGGCTAGTTTGGGCATTACAAAAAAAATTTAAGGGACTAGACCGTCCAAGAATTTTTGAATAAGCAATTGTTGAACAAGTGCTTAAAAAAATCCACCTTGAACCTGTTTATTTTTTAAGTGTTTTCTTTAAATAGTCATTTAACCTGACTTGTTTACCAAACAAGTATAAATGTTTTTTTTTTCACTTAATGTGTGGTCCCAACACTTATTGTAAATACTTATAAATCGTAGAAGTGAAACCAAACAAGGCCCAAAAATAAAAACAAAAAAAAGACAAAAAATTCTCTGTTTGTACAAAAAGAAAAACATAATATTCATCACAAAATGCTACCAAACTTTCAACCAACTAATTTAAAATCTTAATAGTGCTTTGGCAATGTGCCAACTAGCTGGTCGGTAAGGCCTCTTGCTGGTTGTAGCGAAGGCTTGGGATCGAATCCCGCTTGGGTTTAGGGACCATGGGTTAGGGGATGGACTACCCCCATTATGTAGCCCCATGGAGCAAAAAAAATAAGGGTAAATTGCTGAATCCTCCCTTGAAGTTTTTGACCATTGCTGAAACTTCCCCTATAGTCTAATAATTGCAGTCACCTCCCCTAAATTTTCTAATACAGTTGCAAGTAGACCCCTCTCTAGTAGAATCTTCTAAAATAAGGCATGAAAATATCAAAAATACCTATGCAGATACTATTGAGGCTGGTTTATATGGAAAAAAAAAAAACAATACAAACTTGATGAATAATAAAAATGAAGAGAAATTAAAGTTGTAGCTTTACCTTTGAGTGATTGATATGAAGGGCAAATTTAGAAAATAAATCAATTTCAGAAAAGAGATTGGAAGGGCTTGAGGTAATGATTCATATGAAGAGAAAATTTGGAAAATAAATATTTTTGTCAAATGTAACTATATGGGTATTTTGGAGAGAAATGAAGCCAAGTATATTGGTGGGGGGTCCTTCATCCTGCAAAATTTTTGTTAAACCAATATTTATATACTTACTAAGAAAAGATAAGGTCAAAACTGTAATAAATTAGATCCTTGCCCCCCCCCCCCAAAAAAAAAAAAAAAACAAAACAAAAAAAAAATTGAACTAAAAGTTAAGGATCACTCTCTAATGCTCTTTCACCTTCCAAAATTAAAATAATTATTTATTTATTCTTTAAAAAAATTATAATAAACCCAAGCCTTCTCACCCCATCTCCTACAGACCCTTCTCCCTCTTATCTTATTTTTCTTGTTTAACTCCCCCCCCAAGAGAAAATTCTTAGCTTTACCACTGATTTTGGACATTTTCATGCCTCCTTTTAGAAGATTCTAACAAGGGGGTCTACTTACAGCTATGTCAGAAAATTAATGGGAGGTGATTACAATTATCAAACTTTCGGGGAGGTTTTAGAAATTTACCTAAAAGAAAAACCTTAATAGTTAGGGTTACAATGGGTCGGGTCTGGGTCGAAACTAGTTGGAACCGAAACTGACCCAACATGAAGATGTTGAAGACTCGGACTTGGAACCGAACCCAACATGGTCTGTAATTTTTGGACCCGGAACCAAACCAATCGGTTCTCGGGACAATTAGGTCTGACCTGATAGGCCCAATTATAATAAATAAAAATAAATATTTATTTTAATATATATTAAATATTCTATATGTATATTATATATTGTACATTATATATATATATATATATATTGGGTCGGGTCTGAATCGATTTGGGACTAGGTGGAACCGGTTCCAAACTGATAATAATCAGGATCTAGAACCAACATATCGGTTCCAGTTCTTGAAACCAGAAATGACCCACTCGATTCGGGTCTGTCGGATCAAAGCTGACCCATTAACAGCCCTATTAGTAGTGCCTTAGATCAAGGATTTAAGTATCGTGTTGAGTATCGTATCGGACAATTTGGATGTGGATATGCATTGGAAATGCATGGGTACGTTAGGGAAATATATACAAATTTCATAAATACATTAATAACACTAAATTTAAGATTGAAATGATCACAAAATAGTATATAAATACATAAAAAATGTAAATATTAAGGATATATATGAAGAAATATATTACGATTAATGAACTGAGATGCATAATTTTATTTATAGTGCATCAATCAAGAGTCCAAGACACTAAACATATGCACCTATTATATTTTAATTATTATATCAACCATTTTTTACTGTACTATTTTAATTTTTTAACATTAAGAAAAAGCCAATTAAATATTTTAAATATTAAATTTTCAAGTGAAAATTACAATATCAATTAATAATTTATAAAAATATAATCTTAACTTAAAGTATATCAAATTTGCTAAAATTTCTAAGATGCATATCATATACAAATTCCATTATTAATATTTTTATTTATATAATTTTTATGAAATAAAAAAACCATTTTTTGAAATAAATGTATATTAGTGGATTTGATAGATTCAATTTAATATTATATTCTTCAATATTTTGTATATAATATTTTTATTTTTTGTAAATAATAAATATGTTGTTATTACTTATTAATGTAAATTAAAATATTATTTAATAACTAATAAAAGTATATAAAAAATTTAAGATTTATATAATGTGCACATTTATAAATTTTAAGTATTAAATTAAATATTCTATTATTAACATTCTATTTGTATAAATTTGTTGATATTAAAAATCATCTTTTTTTCTATAAATGTGGATTTGATACATTATTTATTCAGCTGGTTCATAAAATACTATTTTTAAATATTTTTTTTATTTTTAATTATAGTTTTTAAATATAAATATATGTTTTTTATTTAAATTACATGTGAACAGAAAAGGTTAATAAAATTTATTTTATTTTACTTTATATCAAGAAATGTAGTGTAACTTACTAGTTTGGAAACACAGTGAATTCTAAATGCCTATAAATGTGGATGCAGCATGTATTGGCCTAGAATATTTAAACCTTTGCCTTACATGATATCTATTAATTTATCCAAATTCGAATTCAATCTAGTCAAAAGTGATACTAATTTCATCCATCCATCAACCCCTATCCAATTCAAGGTGATTAAAAGTATATGCTTATATATACTTAAATTTTGAGATTTATCTATTAGTAAAGTTAATTTCATGTTATATTTCACTAAAGAGTCATTGGTTCAAATTCCACATTTTCTATATATTTTATTTATCATATATAATAGAAGTCATTTTTAATTTATTTTTTAATAATATATAAATCTATTATATCAAAATGACATGATACTGAAAGTGAAAAGACTTTTGATTAATCAAAGTATCGAACCCTTGTAAATCTTGGGGTGAATAAAATTTTGCCTTTTGACCTCAAAAAAAAAAAAAATCAAACTCCATGTAAATTTTGATAAAAACCGACCTCATTGATTAACACTTTAACGATGCAGGTTGATTGGATATTAAAAGTTTTTCCATACCATGTCTTTCCACCATCGTAATTACAACTTAATCATCTGTTATCCGATGTCCCATTAAAACCCGATTCAATTAAAATCTAATATAAACCCGACAGATAAGATTTGATTTGAATCATCAAATTTGGATCTATCTTATGTCGTATTCGATCCGATATGCTTGGAAGTTGGAACCTTATAAGCCTTGGAGCAAAAGAGAAAGCTAATGAAGGGACTGATACACCGGACGAAAAGGACAATACAACGGAAGCTTTCATGGGCCAGGTAAGCAGACGCTGGTGTTTTGTCATCTTCTCAAACGTATTGACGAGAGTTGATCAGCTGGGATTAAAAAAAAAAAAAAAAAAGCTGAGAAGTTAAGTTATATTTCAAACGTACCATTGAATAAAAAATTCAGGATACCAATTTTATACGTTAAGCAATATCAATTAATACATAGAAAGTATAGAGATGAGTCTTGATCAGCTGGGCCAAAGTAATCATAAATGGAAGACCTAAAATTTTCCATTTTTATAGCATTTAAATCCTTGCAGAAAGCTTTATTTGAAGTAAAAATAAATAAATTCATGTAATTGTTTTATTTCTCACAAGTTTATATTTTAAATCATTTATTAAGCATTTTTAATAATTTTACATATTTATTAAAACCAACCCTATAATTTGTATTTTATTAAAAGACCCCTAGTTTAAAAATAACCGTTTTAAATAGAAAATGTTTAAGGACAGGGCCCATTGTTTATTCCAAGGTATGCATAACATTTCTTTAAATAGAAAGTAAAATTGACCAAACAGAATGGCTGAAAGTTATGAACGACCTACTTAATGGTGGATCCTGATTCTGAAATTGTACAAGTGGCAAGTTATGAACGATTCAGACCCATCTACCTTGTTTGATCAAAGAATATCCCCAAGTTGACTTGGAATATTTTTTGTGATCATTGATTTATTGACCTTTTGAACAGTTTCAATCCTCATGCTCAGTAATTTTTCCCAAATACGAAAAGACAAGAAGCAAAAACATGTTTGGACAAGGTGACTTGGCTTTTTTCTTTGTTTAGTCGGCAAGGTAGCTTTGCTGTTGAGTACGAAATTGGTACAATGTGACCCCATTGGATGGATTCGAGTTTCAACTTTCAATCCAAACAACTACTACCGCCCAAGACGTTAATATCTAACTTTATGGAAACCGAGACGCTATTAATATTTTAATGTTGATTGATACGACTTTGTCTGCAGTCTCTTCCAACTGCAGAATTGTGATTCCTTCCTGTGGCTGGCAATACACGGAATTGTCCCGATCTGGTCTGATGACCATTAAAAACAATAAAAAAAAGCATGGGATCCGGTCTGCTCAACGGGCTGAACATATGGATCAATGATAATAATAAGAAAAAGGGAGCTTTATGGTTTAGCCAGTCATAATTTTTTATTGATTTTATAAATGTATTGTCTCTAGCATACGTCTATGTTAATAGTAAAATAAAGGGTAAATTTTTTAAATTATCTTTATGGTTTAGCTAATTGATTAACTGCATATTTACTATTTGAAAATTGACTAATACTATTTTTATTGTATCTCATAATTGACTAACTCTACTTTTATTGTTAGGTTTTGTATCTCACAATTGTCAAAACTCATAGGCATATGACATAATTTTTTTAAAAAACCCAATTTTATCCTTTACCTCTGATCTCCCCCTCTTTCTCCTCTCTCTCTCTCTCTCTCTCTCTCTCTCTCTCCTTTACCCTAAACAAGGGAGATCCATAGTTGCTCTCCACCGCTTGGTCTGGCTAAAACACATAGGAAAAAAAGGAGAATATGGAAAATTCGCCATTGCACCTTGCCGCTTGGTTCGGGTAAAACACACAAGAAAAAAAGAACAGGGGAGATCCGCCACTACACTCCACTGGTGGTTGTCGTTGGTGCCACTATTGTGGTTCCAACATTTCCGGGCGAAGAGAATGAGAGGGAGGGAGAGATCCGAGTAAGGAACCTAAATTTGAGTATCTCGCATATTCTCAAATTTGCAAGGAACCCAGATCTGAGAGATATTCAAATCTGAAATCCGGTCATCATCCATCGTTCCGGTAGTTCTAGCAAAGAGAATGAGAGAGAGAGGGAGAGATCCGAGAAAGGAACCCAGATTTGAGATCTAAGAGATACTCAGATCTAAGATCCTGTCATCATTCGTTGTTTCGACAATTCTAGCAAAGAGAATGAGAGGGAGAGGGAGAGATCCAAGTAAGGAACCCAGATATGAGATCTAAGAGATACTCAAATCTGAGATTTGATCATCATCCGTTGTTCCGACAGTTCTGGCGAAGAGAATGAGAGGGAGAGGGAGAGATCTGAGTAAGGAACCCATATCTGAGTATCTCTCAAATCTGCAACGAACCCAGATCCGGCCATCATCCACCATTCTACAAGGAATCTAGATATGAGTATCTCTCATATTCTTAGATCTACAAGGAACCTAGATTTGAGACCTAAGATATATTTAGATCTGAGATCCGGTCATCATCCGTTGTTTGACAGTTCTAGCGAAGAGAATGAGAGGGAGAGGGAGAGATTCAAGTAAAGAACCCAGATTTGAGATATGAGAGATACTCATATCTAAGATCCGGTCATCATTTGTCATTCTGACAGTTCCAACAAAGAGAATTAGAGGGAGAGGGAGAGATCCGAGTAAGGAACCCAAATTTGAGATCTGAGAGATACTCGGATCTGAGATCCAATCATCGTCCGTCGCTCAAGCAGTTTCGACGAAGAGAATGAGAGGGAGAGGGAGAGATCCGAGTAAGGAACCCATATCTAAGTATTTCTTAGATAAGGAACCTAGATTTGGTCATCATCCGTCGTTCCAGCTGTTCCAATGAAGAGGATAAGAGAGGGAGGGAGAGATCCGAGTAATCTATAGTGGAGGGTAAAATAGTATTTTTCAGATCTCTATTGATGCACATTAATGATTATGAAAAATTAGTCAATTGTCAGAAACAATAGGGGTAGCGTTAGTCAATTTTCAAACAGTAAGGGTGCACTTAGTCAATTTGCTAAACCATAAGGATAGTTTAAGAAATTTACCCAATATAAAACCAACCGAGGGCTAGCTCGTTGGTGTTAGTTAATCTGTTCCAACATTGATGTGGAATCAAATCCTACAACTAGCACTTTGGGAAAAAAGGGGTCAGGGGAAGTTATTAATGGTGCATAGCACTGAACAAAAAAACATATGTTAATAGTATTTGGGTATTGTGATAGATTCCTCATATGTAATAAAGTTATAAAATTTTATGAGGTTAGGAATCAATAAAAACCCTTAGGGCTCATTTTGGAAGGAGTACAAATACAAATCTGTAGAGTACAAAACCTTACATTTTGTATATGTATTTGCAATGTACATATTTGTATTTGTACTCCTTCCAAACTAAGCCTAAGCTCCATTTGGAAAGAGTACAAATAGAATACAAGTACTATAGAGTGTATTATGGTTCAAGAAAATGCAAAATTGGTTTAGTTTTGCATTGATAAAATTACCCTTTTCAAAATTATTTTTAGTTGTAATAGGTACAAACAGAAATTCCGAGATTGAAATATACATTTTTAGGATTGATCAACTTTGAATGAAAATTTTACATCCAACACTCTTATTTTGGGTGCAAATATATTTTAAAATATGTGAAAATCATCACTTCCAGTACATAAATGCATTCTAACCAAACACGAGCAAAACTAAACCATATGCGCTGAACTAGCATTTACATTTTTCCAAAATGAACCTAAGAAAAAATTGAAGAAAAAAAATCATTCGGAGATGGTTTTCTAAAGGGGCCTATTACGGTCACTCAGTATAAGTAGCCAATTCTAAGCAGCTCTCAGTTCATGGAAATTGAAAATCAACCTTATGAATCGTTCTCCTGTCAATATAGGAAAATCAGGCAATAATGAAAAATTAAAGGGAAAAAGTAATGGGTTGTTACGACCCTAACCGGCCCGCTCCGAAATCATTTTCCATAGTCAAATTCAGTTCTACCAGCGTATAAATTGGCTAGTCTTTTCTCTGGGTCAAGATGTCACGAATCACGATTATTTGACCCGATGAACTTCCACCCAAAATTGACATTTTCTCCTTGTTGATTACCGCACTTCAAGTCGCCAACTGCCATGTTAGGTACTCCAAAAGACTTTCAACTAACCCCACTAACGTTATTTCCTTGTTTGCACTTTGTATCCAGAAGTCGTTACAGAAATGGGCCAGTTATGGTCTTGACTTTTCGTGAAAATTACATTCACTAACTTTTGGCACCTGGGACAATGGATCGGGTTCTACCCAATTTCAAATCCAGCTTGGATTGTTTGGCCAAAAGCTTAAAGAGGTCCGAATGTGGTCGATCCTGATAACTAGGAAACTGATGACCCAGTCAGTACTCGGGACTTTAGGTTATTAGGTAAAAGTAAAGTAGGTGGGCTCCGACCCATAGTTGTCACCCGTAACCTATCGGGTATTCAAAGACAAACAGAAAAATCAGCCTTTGAATTTGATGGGTCAGGAATGGATACTGTGACCAATAAGATCTAAAAAATCGGATTTTTTTTTATCAAAATGTGACCAAGAAAGAGTATTTTATAATACCCATTTGGCTCAAATTGAATTAAAGGAAAAAAAAAAAAAACATTGTTAGCCTACCAGAATACCTTATCTTGTTTACCACATTTTTTTCTTTTTTATGGATTAAGGGGACGATACAAAAGGATCATGCCCAAGATGTCTAGGCTCATCTGGGTTCCATAACCCTGTGTTTGGTTTGACAGAAAAAAAAATGTTTCGGTTTCTCTTTTATTTTCTACTAAACCAAACAAAGCCTGAGGTGATATTGCCCACGCTAATTTCAAGTTTGCTTGATCAATCCACTCCTTGGATCTCCCAAGTCCAAACTGGTCTACACCTTTACAGGTTGTGATGCAATTGGGTTAATACTTGATCCATCTAGTTGGTTCTTGACCCTTTTGTGTGCCACATGTCTCAACTCCTAATATCATTTTCATTTGTGAAAAGTTCTCATCTATCACTCTGGAATTTATTCATCCGACCATAAATACACAGGACCCTCCCTCCCTCTCTTTTTCTTCTTTTTATTTATTTAATTTGTCCTCTTTTTCTATATCACCACATTCAAACCTTTGAGAAAATGAAAGGATAGCTTCATTTGGGTCTCCCTGAACTTCTCCATATTAACAGAAGGAGCTGGAAGCAGCAAAACTTCTGAGATTCTTTGGTGAATGCATATGCTTTATGTTAAAAGGATCGGTTCAAGCGTCTTGTCATTGTGGAAAAGGACTGCTAGACAACCAAAAATAGGGTTTTTCTGTGATTAATATCATATTTATATATCCAGGGTGCAGTTCTCACAGCTTTTAAGGGATGAACAGGAGTGTTAGAAAATCTGATATCCAACGGAGATTAAAATTAATATCTAAATCCGATTAAATATTTGATTAATTAATTATTTTAGATAATTAATAAATATTTTATTGATATAGAATATATAAATTATTTATATAACTTAATTATTATATATAAATTATATAAAAATTTTTATATATTATATATAAGAATTAAATAATCGGTCAAATACGGATATTTATTGAATTGAATTAAATCATATCCAAATTCGAATCCAATTAACTATTCGATAAGAATACGATATTCAAATTCAATCGATTAAATATTCAAATTATTCAAATTCAATTTAATTATGTTAAATATCAAATTCAAAATCAAATTTTTGAATACTATTAATACCCATAAATGAATGTATTCTTTCCAGAAACTTGTGTTTGGTAATTGCATTCGGCTTGTCGTTGTGACGAGAAAGGATTGACGAAAGGCTTCAATAAAGTGATAAGGCTTGAGGCCACAAGGAGACTCTGTCACGCATACACAGGAGCAATAACATGTGCAAACAAAAAAAAAAAAAAAGTAAAGCATCTTGTGCAGTTGTCACATAATCCATATTGAAAAACTAAAAACATAAAGTAAAAGAGTAAAAAGGATTGGATCTATGGTTGATTTAAAGTTCTAACCATTATAAATGAAATTTGATGGAAAGTGTGGGTATTAAATGCAGTCTGGAGGGCTGCAAAGTGCTGCAAACGAATTGGATTGAATTCGAATAAGGGTATATTTGAATTCATTGAATATTATTGGAATTCAATCCAATATCTCATGGACTGTAAAACACACAGATTTGAATTCGGTATTTGGATATCATTAAATATCAATAAATGTCATGTGTAATGAATAAGATGTATTTTTTTAATGGTGAAAATAAAATATAAAATTTAAAATTGACTAAAACATGGAACCATTTTCTTATTTAAGTTATAGTTTTAGGTCAAATTGGCGAATCCACATTATCATAATTAAATAATAAAATTTTAAAAAATATGGAGATAAAAATTATTAAAATACAAAAGAATTGTAGAAAACATTTGAGCACATCTCTAACATTATGTATTACATTGTATTAAATAAAAATACATGGTTAAATAAGAATTATTTGTTATTAATGATGAAAATAAAATAAAAACTTAAACTAACTCAAAAAGAAAACTATTTTTCCATCAAATTGGTGGCAAGTGACCCATAGAGTGCAAATTGGGCAGGCAGTTTGAGCCTAACCCAACCTATCTGGCAATTTAGATGAACTGACTTGGATTTTCAATCCTCATGTTGGCTAGGCCTGAGCCTATGCCCAAAGGTTTGGGTTTTTTTTTTTTTTTTTTTTTTCTTTTAATTTTTCAAGCTATGCCTAGGCCTAGCCTTAGGTAGTTTAATCCTAGCCTAATTCCATCCATCCATCTATATCTATATATATATTTATGATAAATATGTATATATGTATACATATTTTTCTACATGTATACATATACATTTATGATAAATTTTAGCATGGGGATGATTGATCGAGATCCAAGCCCAACCTGAATGTATCAAATTTCATTAGGTTGAACAAGTCAAGCTTGACCTTTGGCTTAAGCCTAAGGACCAGGTTAGGCACATTTACTAATAATATTAATAATTGGAAACAATATGTGCAAATTGTTTAACTTATGTCTTTGAGAAAATTGCCTTTGGCAAATTCCCGAATGGCCTTTGCTAACGAAATGAAGCTGAGTAATGCTCTAGTTTTTTAAATTCCATTTTTTATCCATGAAAAACTTTATTGTTAGGGGTGGAACCAAGGGGGGGACCCAAGGGAGCCATGGCCCCCTTATAACCCAAAAATCCCCATTGTTTTATTGTTTTATGTAAAATTTCCCCTCCCCCACTCCCCACCCCAATGGGTTAGTCCCTCCTATGGCCATCCATATTTATTCTCCCCCTCCCCCTAATCCACTTTAGGTTCTGGCCCTCTTATGAAAATTCCCTAGCTCCACCCGGGTTTATTGTGATGAAAATTTATTGAATTATTCCCAAAAGGTGATACAGTTTATTTAATTGGGTTTTATTGTATACTTCATTGAGTGAACAACAATATCTAAGTTAGAATTGAATATGGCGTAGTCATACCGCCATATTTTCATGAGAGAGGTTTTTTGTAAAAGTCAAAATACAAGGGGAGTTTTAAGTTTCTATCACAAAACATTTGGGCGGTTTAAGTCATTTTTTCATGAGAGAGATAGAGAGTACAGTATTGAATATGAGATAAGAACTATACTTACGCAGGCATGAATCCATAGCCATCCATTTATCACTAATAAATATTAGAAAGAATAATATTTTATTTACCCATTATGAGACATCCTAAGGTTAAAACTGGAATTTTAACAAAGTACCTTGGAAACTCACAGACTTAGGATTCAACGATGCCACTGTACAAAAACCTTTAATTTTTTTTTTCAAAATTGTCACAGAACGTATCTAGGGCAGTTCAGGCAGCGTTTGGCATCCAAAGTTTGAATCTGTTTTTAACGAGCATGGAAATCATCAAATCGATCATCCAGCAGCATGCCAAGCACCGACTGAGATCTTGTTAAGGACCAAGCTTATATGATGTCACCCGCACCATCGTAGTCCCACCCATGACCCGACCCAACCGCAAAGAGAAAGAGATTCTAAAAGGAATGGACCAAAAAGGAATTTTAACATTTAAACCTCGTAGATTCCTTTCTCTACTTTTCAAATTCGACAACCAAATAAACCAACCCTTCCCGATTGAACGGAGGATGATTTGTTTGAACTCTTCCTCACTTTTCGGCGACGCATTAGTCATATTCCTACGTCCCAAACACCCAACGAAAAGGGAAAGTACACGCCCACGATACACGTTAGGTGGGTACTAGATCTAGCTGTCACACAGAGATTCCGGGCTCCATCGGTTGCCTGTAAACCGCGTTATGTGAGTACATCGATACGTATAAATGTATTGAAACCGCGTAGATAAATGCAAATGGATATCGTATATACGCATTTTTTGGTAACGACGGTTTAAATTTGAGCGGGCCCCACTTGCATCTTTTTCTTCCTTCTTCCTCCTTCTGTATTGAATTTCAACGTTCTGTCTTCCCTTCCTCTCGTCTGTCTGTCTCTGAACACTTCAGCTTATAGCTGCTTCTTTGCTTTGCTTCGATTCTCTACCGGAAGTTAAATTTTGAAGGAAAGATTGTACCGACGACGATGCTTGGGATTTTTCTGCAGAAGCCCTTTGATGCGTTTCTTGTTTTGGTTGCTTGAACGGTAAGTTGTGCTGTTATTACTGATTTGGTTCTAGTTTGGGATAAAAATGGTAACATTCTATGAAATCGTGTTGTTGGTGTGGCGGGGGTTGTGACAAAGGTTATTGATATGGAAATTGGGATTTATGGAAGGTTTTAGCAGATTGAAAGATAAATTACCGTAATAAGTCTGCGGATTTTCTAGTATATGGTGGGTGGATTTACTGTGAGTTTTGTTTCTGGGAACTTGAATTTTTGTCTTCGTGGGTGTTTTTTTGGTTGGGAGATTCCGGGTTTTGATTTTCTTGGTGGAGATTCAAGATTTGGGTAAGTTTCATCGGTTGGTCAATGATCTGCGTAGTGCTTTCTAATTTTTGTTTGTTTTTCCTAGGATTTGGACATGGAAAACCCGTGTTTTGATTATAAGTTAGTTTTTTTCTTTCCTTGTTTTGATTTTGAACTTCAATTGGATTTTAAAAACTTGGGCAATGTGTTCTCCCTGTTTCATATTAAACTTGGACTATCTTCTTTCGTCTTGTTAGTTTTCTTTCTTTTATGTTTTTCATCGTGTTGTGTAGGTGTGTGGTTCTTTTAGTTTCATCATCTCTGTAATTTCCCCTTGTATTTTCTCGGGAAATTGCAGTACTAGTTTTGTTATTTCTATTTTCACAGGTTGTTACACTATTACACTATATCGTTTTCCGGTGTTTGTGAATATTTTCTTTCTTTGTTTTGTTTGGGGGGCTTAATTTATTTGGAATATGGAGTTTAATTATGTTTTGGTTCGTAAGTTTATCAATTTATCTTTTTTTTTTTCAAGTTATACGATTCAGAAATAAAGTGAATGGTTCTGCTTTGAATTTTGTATGACTCTCAGATGATTATACAATGAGAAGAGAGGGTAATAAGAGTTCATCAATTTCTGATTGGTAGCAATTATTAGGGATCCATCCTGGAACTCAGTCAGGGTACTGATCTTGCAGATATTCTTTGGGATCACATGTATAAAATGTGCCATGTCTGTGATAAGGAGCTGACAGATTTGGATAATGGGGAGGGATCTAAGAAGAAACAAAATTCATTCAAATTGGATGGTAGAGACAACCAGCAGTCCTGTAAAAGCAAAAAGAATGAACAAGATTCTTCTGTGCATGGTGATCTAAGTTCATATGCAACACCATTGATCAGTCCAACAATTTCACTGGCAAGCACTGATAGCCTTGCCTCAAGCTGCAGTATGTTCTTCTTTCTTTTCTTATTTTCCTTTTGATGGATTTAGTTTAAAACTAGTTCATGCTTCCAGAGACCATTGCAGTGCTAACTCTTTCTTCTTTTGTACCATATTCTACCCTTTCAGGTGAGTTTTCAATTGAAACAAATGTGAATGGCAGGTATATCATTTTTTTTAATTAGACAGCGCCTGTTTTATTTGTGGTGATAGTGTTATCTCCTGGTAGAATGACTAGTACATTTTTGTTTTCATTTATTTTATTTTGTTATTGACAGGGAGGAAGGAGATGAAATTTCTTTAAGAAACTGTCAAGACTATCTCAATTTTAGGATAAATGGGCAAGTGGACAACTTGAGCTTGCCAATTCCAGCAAAAGGAATTGATGCATCTTTTCCTGAAAATGGTAAAGACCCAATTAAAGTAGTTGGTGTTGATGAAGGAGCAAAGGATGGAAGTGGGAGTACTGACCAATCTAAGGAAAGATCACAGCTCTTCTTGTCTTTGGATTTTGAAACAAATATTGATTTGTGGGTGCCCCCTGAACCACAAGATCTGGAGGACGATGTTGAAGGTAGTGTGGTTGACAATGGTGATGGTGATGACGATGAATGTGGTGATGGCACGAAATGGGGAAAGCCAAGTTCCTTAAGTAGTTTTGATGAAGAAGGCAGTGGCAGCTATAGGCTTGAAGAGGAAAGAAAGAAAGCAATGCTAGAGGTGATGAATGGGAAATTCAGGGCCCTTGTCAGTCAACTTCTCAGGCTAGAGGGAATCTCTATTTCAGGGGAGGCTGGTGAGAACTGGGTGGATATAGTAACTTCTTTATCTTGGAGTGCTGCATTACTTGTGAAGCCTGATGCTTTTGAGGGAAAAGCAATGGATCCAGAAGGTTATGTCAAGGTGAAATGTATTGCAACTGGTTCTTGCAGCCAAAGGTATATAAAGTTATTGTACCTACTACCTATGATTCATAAGATGTAAAATACCCATTATCTGATGAGAGAGTGAATCAATGTTCATAGATTTAGAACAAGAAGGCACGAGCCCTGGTATTTGCAGATGGGTTTCATGTCATTTTGTTGGGTTCTTCAATTTTATTGAAAATTCCATATTTGGCACTTCTCTCTAGTCCTGTTATTATCCTATCTGGATTAACAAAGGCCTTTTAATTATGTTGATGAGTTAAAGTGAGGAAAATTATGATTATTCAGAAAATTACCAACTTAGTATGTATGTTATTATTTTTTTTATAATTAACAGAGATATTTGTATTAACTGTCATATAAACAATGGCCCTTCTAACCTGCCCAGGCTAGACAGCAAGGACTATATAATGAACCATACTGAACTTACACTAAAAAAAACTTCTATTTTACAGATCAACCCCAGGTACTTTATATGTGAAATTATATAGGGAAACTTAAATAAATAATTCAGTTACTAGAATGTTCAGATGAAAAAGAAGGCCTCGGTTTTTTTTAACTATTATTTTTCTGAAAAGGAGTAAGGTATATAATTAATTGGTGATATTTAATCACCAATTTACATCAGAGGGAAATAGTTTTAACAGATTTAACTACCAAAAAACATTGCAAAGGAGCTACAGGGAATTTGCATTCCATTAACTAAAATATCTTCAATCCTATTGGAGACACTCTTAATGCAAAAAACAGAAAAAGGAAAAACAAAAAAATATCTTATATATTTTGGGCATAATGAATAGGTTTAAACTACAAATTTACAAAAATAAATAGATACAAGTTGTCCATTTTACTTAACCTTGTAATGACAACTGACAAAGACTATTTTGGTCTATGTATGGGGTGCACAATGTTTAGGCACCCAAAGGGGTGAGGCATCTGCTCTAAGCTTTGGACATGAGCATCAATGGATGAGCCTCACCTTGAGGCAAGCATCAAGGAGTGAAGCATATGCCTAACAGCCTTTTGATATACTATGTTTTATATGTCATTAAATATCTCTTACCTAAGGAGACAATGATGCATCTTCCTTCTTCTTACCCTGGGGTGAATACTTTGATTTCACAGCGAAGTGATCAAAGGCTTAGTTTTTAAGAAAAATGCTGCACACAAGCACATGCCTACCAAGCACAGGAACCCTAGATTGCTGCTGCTCCAGGGAACACTTGGCCAGTGCTCAAGTGGATTGTCATCATTTGATTCAATGGATCAGGTAATGTGGGTTAATGTTCTCTGGGTCATTGTCTTAAGGGAAGTTTAAAATTTTTGGACCTGATTATATGGTTGTAAACAGGAGAAGGATAATCTGAAAACAATCATTGAGATGATAGAGATGTGCCACCCTAATGTGGTTTTTGTGGAGAAAACTGTGTCCCGGGATGTGCAAGAGTCTCTTCTTGCAAAAGGAATAACATTAGTCTTTGATATGAAGCTCCATCGGTTGGAGAGAATTGCTCGTTGTACTGGTTCGCAGATTATGTCTTGTGTTGACAATTTCATGAATCAAGAGATGAAACAATGTGATTCATTCCATTTTGAAAGGTTTGTTGAGGAACATGGCAGTTTTGGTGAAGGTGGAAAGAGACCCAGCAAGACTTTGATGTTCCTTGAGGGCTGTCCTAGACCTCTAGGCTGTACGGTTAGTCCTGTTTTATAACACCAATGCTTCATATGTTCCCAGATGCGTTTGATTTGAAATGGACAGGATTTTTGATGTTGGATGCTTGAATGATTAATTTAAGTGTTTGAAGAGTTATTAGACTATGACAGTTGCTGATAAAGTACTAACACCATCATTTGTTTGGCACATTTATATATTTGACTTCTGTTTTCTTATAAGCAGTGTAAAGTTTATACTTTGTTTTTGTAAAAAGTTTGTGTTGCATAGAAATAAGCATATATCAGATACTCTCTTATAAGACCTATATACCAGTGCATGAGGGTCTCACCAATGTGGGGTCTGGGGAGGGACAGATGTATGCAGCCTTACGCACATATAGAGAGGCTGTTTCCAAGATTTGAACCCTGGTCACCCAGGTTGCAATGGAGCAATTCTTGGTTTTTGTGTAATTTATAAAAATTAAATTTGATTACATGGTTTCAACTCATATCTTTATCATTTACTTGCATACGCACATAGTATGTGCCCTTACACTAGTGGTATATTTTTTAAAATATGTAAGCAATTCCAATGCTCATTGATGAATAGACATGCATCTCTCTTTGACAAATGATTGATATTGACATTTGAAACTATAACAACATACACGGTTTTGCTGCAGATTTTTGATCTTGCACCTATTCTCTGTGTTAAACTGTGCATCAGTGACAAAAGAAACTCAAATCATTGTAAAAAGCTAAAAAATTACCAGAAAGTAAGAGTGTACATACACTTATTATTTGTTAACTCTTGCCTTTGATTCACCAATCAAAAAATAAAAAATCTTGCCATTCATTCATGTATGTATCATAGTTTTCAAGGCGTCAAGGCGAGGCTAGGCTACAGGGGGCGCCTATTCGCCTAGGCGGGCAGCGATGGATTTTTTTTAAGTACAAAACATGTATCCTAGGGTAGCTCCCTAGGTTCCATAATCAGATTTCCTTAATAAATATCCATAATTTTCATAAGAAAAGTATAAACTTCATGTTAAAGTATAGAAAATCAACATATTCATGAGAAGAAAAAGAAGAAAGAAAAGAAAATTCAAAAAATATAGGGGTTGAACCCCTATTTCTGTTATAGGAAAAGAAGAAATTAGTATATAAAAAACACAAATTAGTAAAGAAAAAGAATAAAATGTGTTGATTGGACAACATTTTATGTTCTTTCTTACTTATTGGTTCAGGTTTTGAAATCTTTGAGGGTTCAATACAGCATTTAGCAATGTTTGTGTTGATTAAACCCTAACAAATAAGAAAATAACAAAAAGAAATTAGTATATAAACACACAAAATGAATATTTTAGTTTAAAAATGTCTATTTTACAATTATAACCTAAAAAATTAAGAAAAAAATCTCAAATTGAAACTCATGATTCAGTTTAGAGGTCTGATATATATATATATATATATATATATATATATATATATATCTTTCTCCTGATCTCTGAAAATAAAAAAAGAGTTAGGGTCAAAAGAGGAGATAAAGTATTACCCACTCAGTTGTGTCCAATAAAAAAAAATAGGAAAGGAGAAATCGAAAGAAAATGGAAACAGCCAAATCAGATCTCCTGATCCCAATACTTGGGACAAAGCATGAAATGAAATACAATCATTATCCTGGAATGTCAGCCCCAAGTATCATTACTTAGCTCATATTGTTTACTGTATGATATGGACTGACAAGTTTTAATACAATATGATTTGTTAACTTAATTAAAATAGTAAAGTTGAATAGCTACTTCCTGTCTTTTGTGATTTTTGAGCATGGCAATTACCTGATGTATATATGCCAGTATTTGTTTTCTCAAGGTAACTTCATGGAAATGTTGGAAAGGATAAAAACCACTGAAATCTTCTAATCCAGGGGTAATGCAACCAGAATTTTCTCATAGAATACGAGTTAAGCATCTGAAGAAAGTTTTATTTCCACCTGAGTATTCATGGTGTAGCATTTCATGCATCCTAACTAGGTTTTATAGAGTTATTATTATTTTGTGCTCTGCAGTCTGCAGCTTATGTGTCTTAGTTCTTTACTTTCTCTATGAATTCTTGTGCATCCATCACTGAATGATTTCATGAATTCACGTAAGAAGTTTGTACACAGTTAACATGTTTAATGTGAAAAAAGAACTTTTATTTCACGTTGTGGCAGTGGTTATTCCATTATCATCTTCTTCGAGTTTTTGGTGATTTGTGGCATAATTATTCTGGGTGATTTTTATGCTGCAGATTTTATTGAAGGGAGCTCATAGTGATGAATTGAAGAAAATTAAAAGTGTGGTGCAATGTGCAGTTCTTGTGGCATACCATTCGATTTTAGAAACTTCTTTCCTTGTAGATCGAAGGGCAATGTTTTCTGCTATTCATAGTAGTAGAGTGACAAATGGATTTCTGACAGATCAACAATTACCACTTGATGGTTCTTCTGGTGCTTTTCTTAACTCAAATGATTCTTTTGTTGGGTCTGCAACTCTTTCCTGTACTACTGATATTCCTATTTCTGATGAGTTCCAAGAAAAATCTGTTGGTGACAGAATGTGTCCAATCTCAGATGTTGATCATACATCTTCTGGAACTGATCCTAATGTCCATTCTTTTAAGAATGGTGTTGCTGAAAGTTCATTGAATACTCATAATATTCCTGACAGTATGAATGGGTGTTTATCAGAATCACCTTATGAGCCATTTGCTCCAAGCATTCTTTCTGGGCAGTTACTGTCATCATGGTCAGCCTCTTTTAAAAAGGTTCTTGCGGAGAGCATCCCTATTGTCTCATCTACTTCCTACAATTCCCTCTCCACATACTTTGGATTCAAAGAAAAGGAACTAGATGGTAAGAATGTGGGTGTCTTTCCTGTCACTACATGTCCTGAATCACTTGACCTTAGTGAGATGGAAATAAAGGGTAGTCCACAGGAAGTGAAGTCACTTCATGATGAGCAAGATGAGTCTTTTCCAGCTTGCTCTGATGTGTCTTTGAACCCTGTCAAGGCTAATATTAATAATGAAGACAAAATGCAACATAATGATGGTATCTGCAGTTTCTTGGATGCCCAAAGTATTGTATTTCTAATGTGCAGTCAGAATGTCTTGAGAGGAACTATTTGTGAGCAAAACCATCTTTCCCGTATCAACTACTACAGGAATTCTGACATTCCTCTAGGACGGTTTTTGCATGACAACTTACTCAATCAGGTTCTCCAAAGCTCATCCAAGTTTCATTTTATAAATTTATATTGTGTGACTCTCGGTCTTTGCTTCTTTGAGATTCAGATATATGACAATACTTGAAGAGGGACTGAGAAAATTCTGTATTTATGGCAGAGGAACCAGTGCTCAAAATGTGAGCAACCACCAGAAGCTCATGTTTACTATTATGCACACCATAATGGGAGGATTACAGTACGAGTTAGACAACTTCCTATGAAGTTGCATTTGCCTGGTGAAGCTGAAGGAAAACTTTGGATGTGGACCAGATGTTTAAAATGTAAGCCTGAGAATGGAATCCTCAAATCTACAAGAAGAGTGGTGCTATCCACAGTATCCCGTGGGCTTTCATTTGGAAAGTTCCTGGAGCTTGGCTTTTCAGATCGCTCCAATTCCTGTTGCACACATTCATTGTACAGGGACAACCTTTTCTTCTATGGGTATGGGTATATACTCCTATTAATATCATTTATCTGTTTCTTTTTCTTTTTGGGACTAATTAACCCATGATATGTGTTGAAATTTTGTAGATTGGGGCCAACAGTTGCAATGTTTAGATACTCTCCATTAGATATTTATGCTGCATCCATGCCACCACAGGTTTTGGAGTTCAACAATCCAGTTGGAGAAGAGTGGCTCGAAAGAGAAGCCAAAGATGTATGCTATTGGCCACCAAGAGATTCTTTATTGATTCATAATGCATTTATTACTTCTATGAATTCATTTGATTAATGGATTCTTCTACTGATAGGTGCTTATGAAAGGGCTATCACTATTCATGGAGGTCAGAAACTCGTTGTCGAAGTTTGGACAAGGGTTCTCTAGCTCACTTTCAAATGCATCTGTGGGATCCAGAGGTTTAGTAAAGAAACTTTCTGAAGTTAAAGGGATGCTAAATCAAGAAAAATCTGATTTTGAGGTCAGTTTTGTCTCGATTAGAAGTTCCTGACACGTTCCATTTGCTAAGCACAGTTTTTGACACAGTGTAATAAATCTTGATTAGCATCAGTAATATTCAGCTTTTCTGCAAGAATTTTTGGCATTATGAAGACATCAAGATATTTGCAAGAATTAATATGTTAGATATCGTCATCACTTTCTTTTGGTTTTTGGAAAACTGAAAACCAAAATCAAAGTGAACCAATTGTTTAACCAGTTGGCTGGTTTGATTCTTCAGTTTTCAGTTTTTTTTTTAATTTATAATATATTATTAATAAATATATAATTATATAATAGATAATATATAAAGACTATATATATACACACACCGGTTGGTTCGGGTAACTGAATTTTTCAGTTTGGTCGTATCGGTTTGGTTTGGTTACGTTTTTTGGTTTTTGATGAGCACCCCTAGGAGTGGGGAGGCATATATTTGCAAGGATTGATGGGGGAATATTGATATTCCCTGATTTGGTAAGTTTCATTTTACTACCATTATGTAATAGATCTATTGGGTCTTCTCTTTTCTGTTACACTTTTTTATTTCTTATCAAGCTTTATTATTTGAGGTCTTTTTTTATTACCTTAAGTGGTTACTGGTTCATCACATTGTGAAGGAGTGTTAAGCTTATTCGTGAATTTGATTTGGCCAATGTGGTGTGTAGGGATGGAACCAGGTGGACGGGTCCATTGTTCCCCAAGCTTTTCAGCTTCTCTTAATGTCCACAGGCTAAAGTAGATTCCCTCCCCTCCCTCCCCCCAAAAGAATGTATATAGATGCATAAAATTTATATTTGTGTATATAATAAATAACAATTTTTAAATGATCACCTTACAAACTGTATATTTATGTGTATATATGTATGTATTGTTATGTAGTTGTATAGTATGTTTAGGTTCATTTTATACTCTAGTATGGAATGACTTGATCATGGAGTTACTACACATATTTGTATTTGAGTCCCCTAACTCAATGTGTTGCATATTTAATGGATCATGGATGACCACCTGATGTGTCTCACATTGAGGAGAGCTTATTGCCAAAAAGTCATCCATGATCAACAATTTGATTTATGATCTTTTCCACCTAAATAAAATAATATGTTTTCTCAATTTATATGTATTCTAGTTTATTCGGCCCCTGCTGATGGATTGCTTTGTAATCAGCTACTTTAATAATGGCTAACATGATATCCCTCTTCCCTGCTTTTTGTTGATATCAGGCATTCATTCAGAAGGTTGTTAGTAAGAACGGGAATTTGGGGCAGGGGCAGTCAGTTCACAAGCTTCTAAGCTTAAATAGTTTATACTGGGAACTCCTCCTTCAATTATATGTTTGGGATCAACGTTTGCATGAGCTTATGTTATATGATTCTAGAATTGTTAGCAATGCTCAAGGTGATGAAATAGTGCATGATGAACAATTGTTGCTGCAGAAGGAAAACAGTTCTGGTGGAAGAATTAAGGGAAAAACTAACATATCAAGTTCTTGTGAAGAAATTTGTGATGATTCTGCTATTGCTCATATAGCTTTAGTTAACAATGAAGTAACTTTATCTTCCACTGCTAACTGTGATTCTGGAAACTCTGGTATCTACCTAGAGAATGGTCTAGAAGTCAAGTTGGAGGAAACACCTACAGCAGATGAAATTGCAGTTACAAAAGCCAAAGATTCAGAACCTTTGCATGAGAATGCGGTTTTAGAATATGGTGAACCAACCAATTTGGTCAATAGCTCTTTTAATGCTGAAGCAGATAGTGGGCCAACTGTGCGAGCTGTAAACCCCGATTGGTCATCCAGTGCCGAGTGTACATCTACTGAGGGCATAATGCTACATAATTCAGTTGTAGGAAAAGGTTCTTCTGATGAATCCTCTTATTCATCTGTTCCTCTTCTTTTGGGTGGTGATGATTTTCAAGGCAAGTGTTCGTCCATTTCTGAGCATTTACAGGTTGATGTAACTAATCCAATTACAACAGATCTTCTGAGGCATAGTGATTCTAATACTGATATAAATAGTTGTGGTTCACCTAGTGAAATATATTTGGACTCTGCTACATGCACAAATTCCCTATCATGCAATTCTTTTGACTCAAAAGACTGGGTGTGGAGACCTTTTTCTGAAATACACAAGGCTTACATGAAGGAGATTCAAGGAGGCAACTCAAAGAAATTTGAATTCATAAATAACTACACTCCAGAATGCCTAACCTCAGTCAGTCAACTGATTATGCATGAAGGGCCTAGATTGCATGTTCCTATTGGTCTTGATGACAAGGTTGTGTCAATCTACAAGGGTGAACTTTCAAGTATAATTGCTTGTGCTCTTGCCTTGTTGCATGATCAACATGGTTCAAAAAAAGAATTAGTTGAGGATGGAAAAAGAGAGAGAGGAGGGACAGGTAAAACAAGTGAGAGTCTGAATGGCCTGTTTTCATATGATTACTTTAGTTCACCATTTTTTTCCTCAACTGGATCATTGGATTCGGATGGAATGCATTCAGCAGAAAGTGTCTCATCAGAAGACTTTCATGCTCTGAGTTCTGATGTATTGAATTTGATGGATCCTCTGCTGTCTTCAGAGGTTCTTCATCCGAAAATCTCCCTGGGTCTTGGAAAATTAGCTGGGAAGGGTAAATATTCAGTAGTTTGCTTATATGCGAAAGAATTTCGTGCTCTTAGAAGGCGATGCTGTCAATCTGAGCTTGATTATATTGCTTCCCTTAGTCGTTGTCAGAACTGGGATGCTAAAGGTGGAAAGAGTAAATCTTTGTTTGCTAAAACCCTGGATGACAGGTTTATTATAAAAGAAATCAAGAAGACAGAATTTGATTCATTTTTGCAGTTTGCCCCAGATTACTTCAAGCATATTAATGAATCATTCAGCTCAGGAAGCCAGACATGTCTTGCAAAAATTTTAGGAATCTATCAGGTCCGTCTATGTTATGTCTTTTCCTGAATAAATCTCTGGTCAGCTTTATCTTCCTTGTCATTAACCTTTGAATTTACCGCAGGTTATTATAAGACAGTCTAAGAGTGGAAGAGAAATGAAACATGACCTGATGGTTATGGAAAATCTTACATTTGGCCGAAACATTACCCGCCTGTATGATCTTAAAGGTGCTATGCACTCTCGGTACACCTCAGCAGCTGATGCCTCAAAGAAAGTTCTGTTGGATCAGAATTTTGTTGAGGACATGCATGTTTCTCCTTTGTTTGTCAGTTCAAAAACAAAGTATTTATTGCAACGTGCTGTTTGGAATGACACATCATTTCTTACAGTGAGTTTGATCAGTTAATTCCTTCAGAATAGTACTTTGTTTAAATTGATATTATAGGCTGGAAAGTTCACCCTTTTCTTTCTTGATATTTGCAGTCAATTAATGTCATGGACTACTCTTTACTTGTTGGGGTGGATACTCAGCGGCATGAACTTGTATGTGGCATTATTGACTACTTGAGACAATACACCTGGGACAAACAACTTGAGACATGGGTGAAGTCTTCCCTTGTTGTCCCTAAAAATGTCTCTCCAACAGTTATCTCCCCAAAAGAGTACAAAAAAAGATTCAGGAAATTCATGTCCATGCACTTTCTAAGTACCCCAGTTTGTTGTAACCCGAAAAAAGCTTTGAGCAATTGCAAATTCTGTTGCAGAAGTGATGACTCTCCCGAGTTAAAAAGTACAGCGCAGAATGAGAACAATAATTCTCGTCCCTAGGTCTCATTTTGTGTGGTTTTAGCTCATCCTGTTATAGTGTTAAGGTCTACCAGTTTTGATGTATTGTATATAGATATTTCACAGTTTGTAAGGCCCCAATTCCATTTTTTTCCCTTTGCGATTTTTTAAGCAAATCTTTGGGGTTAATTCCTTCTAATGGTGACATATATTATGAATAAAAAAAGTACCATAATCTGATTGTTTGTTTTTTTTTTTTTTTTTCTAAATCATCATTGAGTTGTTAAATGGATATTGTAAATACATAAAGTTCGTTAATGATACAAATGTTAAAGTTCTGTCTCCTTGGAAGTATGTTTTTGATATACCGTTTAAGTATTTTTTGCTGTTTGTTCTTAAATTCTTAGCAACCTCATTTTTATGTATATTAAATAGGGGATCATTTGTGCAGATCAGATCAACCCATAGTAGGTCAGATGGACTTTTTTATTAATGGCAAATAGGTGCTCAAGGGCAGCTTCCTATATGAAAAGCAAAAATCTCAACAATCAGAGGTCAACTCAGTGATATTGACTTTGCAACTCGTACAGTACAAGAAAATCCCTCATTGATGCATGTGTGCTACTGCAAATAGATGGATATTTGTAACTATCCATGGCTAGAACAGGTATCCTGTATTGATATTAATTCTAATTCGATATTATTATAGACTGAGCTTGAAATATCGTGACTGCCATTGGCAGTTGCTTAGTGGGCTTCATGTTTGTCAGCTGAAATCCTGTAGTGGATCAATTCATTAGTCCAGACTTCTCAATTATAATTAATATGGCCTTGAAATTACAAAGCAACTGCCCTTCACGGATACAATTTTAACATGGATCTGAATCTTCCATAAAAAATAATAAAAAAAGAAGGATTAATTAAGAAAAAAATGAAAAAAAAAAGATCTTTTCTCTTGCATTTCCAACAATTAGGGATACCTACCCTGTATATTTCAGTGCTTTGAGGTTTGGAAAGGAACAAATACCTCGTAGAAGGTAGAACTAGAAAATTTTGTTCAATTTGGAATTGCTAGACCAATTACAGCCTAGACAACTTTCCAATCTTGACAAGTTACTTGAATGGCCTAGATCAAAACGGATGAATCTATAAACCAGTTGGACGTCCTAGATTACTACTTGCTTTTCCTAGCTCACCACAATATTGGTAATCCAGACTAATGGAGAACAAAGTTGTCTGGTTGCCCTTTAATGGGTACCTCCCACGTATGCATTTCTCAATTCTTCAATACTCTGCTGCCTTTTGGTTTGTTTTCAGACCCAATGAGAAGCAAACCCATGTTCCAAAGCAAAAAGCATTTGCCGAAAGTCACAGGACTGAATCCACACCTTTGCATATACGTCCACAGAAGCTTTTTAATTTAAGCTTAGAATTAAATCCTAGAATAACTTTGCTTGTTCCTCTCTCTTAATTAAAGAATCCCAGCTACAATCTCATATACTATGCTCTCAACTCTCCACCCCACAAGCCCTCAACAACCAGAAGCCTTGACCTCACACTGCTACCTCCCTGTAGACTTCGTTTCGGTCAGGTTGATAAATCCAGCAATGGAGGACCCATCCAACAAATCCCTCATTGGAGATAACAAAGAGGGAGAAGACTATGACTACATAGAAGAAGATGATATTGCTGATGAATCCCATTTCTTTTTCATTCTCAATACAATACTAAGCGGCACAGCTCGCCTCAACGTCCTCTTACCCACTGCAACCATTCTTGCATTCACCATCTTTGCTCCGATCCTAACAAACGATGGGAAATGCGACACCCTGAACCGTTGGCTCATGGCCATCTTCCTGGCAATATCGTCGGCCTCTTGCGTCTTCTTCGCCTTCACCGACAGCTTTCGGACTGCGACGGGAAGGCTGTACTATGGGATTGCAACGTTTAGGGGGATATGGACGTTTAATGGAGGTAGAAAGAGACCATGTCATCCAAGGGATTACAGGTTGAGGTGGGCTGATCTCTTCCATTCATCTCTTTCTGTTGTTGCATTCCTTACGTTTGCATCGTCCAACAACGATGTGTTGGATTGTTATTATCTGGCAATGCCGAGGAAGGTGACTAACATTGTTCCTCTTGTGGTTGGGTTTGTGATTAGCGTTCTGTTTGTAGTGTTTCCTTCCAAGAGAAGGGGAATTGGGTACCCTTTCTTGCTTCGGAAGGATGGCTTGTATTATAGGAGTTAGGCTGTCAAAAGAGATTTGGTTTTGCTTTTTTGCGTATTGCAGAGAGAAAAAAAAAATTGCTTTTTACGTTGAAAGTTGCTACTGTAAGAGCACGGAAAGTAAAAAAGAGAATTTAATCATTTATCATTGTTTATACTTTATAGTAAGGTTGTAACTTGCAACAAATATCTGTTTGTCCAAAATTTGATCCGACTAGGGTGATCCGAATTCATCTCTTTTTAATTGCTTCAAATAAAATCAATATACCGATTGAATGTTGTATCTTACTTAAAAATCGTAAATTAAAACCTCTTAGAAATTAACTTAAAAATTTTTGTTTCTCAAAGGCAAATTGGGAGGGCCCAACATGAGGTCCTGACTCAGCCTACAATTTTATATGGGTTGGGATTGAAGTTTTGGTCCTTTTGGCCGGGCCTGAGCCCAAAAGTTTGGGCTTTTTTATTTTGTCGCCTCAGCCCTGGTTTGAACCTTAGGTAGCTTGAATAGAGAATAGCCTGATTTAATATACACTAGGAATAACCCCTGTATTAAGTATGGGTCCATGATCTGAACTATTTCAATTATTTTTTAAATCATCTATTTTAGAAATTTAGGTTAGGTTTTTTATTTCATTTTTATAGATTTTTATTTGATTTAATAGATTTGTCATATTTTATCTAGAAGAATGGCCCACATCATTTATTATTTCATTTGAGATTCACAACTTATGCTTCTATGAAAAAATTGATTGGGTTTCTTATTTAATTTAGAAAATTAAATCAGGTTTAATTTTTAATCAACAAGTTATGCTTTTTCTTCTTTTTAACCTATGTAGTAGGCATGCAAAATCTTAAGTATAGGGCAACTATTATTTTGTTTGTGATTCAGTACTTGTATGGTAAGTTTGATTTGAGTATTTTAGGAAGCTGGAGATATTTTAGGAAGAAGCATTAGATAATTGAATATTTATCGGTTGTAAGTTATTTTTTAAAAAATAAGAATTTTAAATTTTTTTTGCAAAAGTTAATAATTTTAAATAATTATTTTCCAAATTACATCAATATAGCTTTTATTTTCCAATATAAATTAATTAATAATTTTTTTCTGAAAAATGTGAGTATTTCAATAATAAACTAATTTATTATTGAAATTTATTATTTTCCAATATGTAATAACTTTTAATATAAATTTATTATTTTTTTTTGAAAATGTAATAATATAGCTTTTATTTTCTAATAAAAATTAAGCAATAAATATTTTTTCTGAAATTTAATTAACACACTATTATTTATGAATTAATTAATAATAATAATAATAATAATTAATTATTAAACTAATAGGCTAAGAAGGAATTAATAACAATTATAAATATTATAATTATTATAATAGTTATTATAATTATAATAACAATTACTATAATTGATTCATAATATATAATTATTGTAATAATTATTATAATACACTTATAATAATTAATTTAATTAAAATTATAATTATATTAACAATTATTATAATTATTCATAATATATAACTATTAATTAATAATATATTATAATATATTTATAATAATTTTTAGTAGTTTTTAATTATTGATTATTATTATTGTTAATTATTATTTTGCATTTATGATTATTATAATAACAATTATAAATATTATTGTTAATAATAAATTATTTCTTAGTCAAACTGTCATCTTCTTAGGCGATGGTTCGAGCAAATCTCAAACAAGGGACTGTTATAACTACATCTAATAACCTCATGGCCACCGGGGACCACCCCATAAGTGATCACCAACAGTTGATGATCACTAGTGCTTGTTGGTTGATAGTAAAAAAACCGATCAATTTTATTCTCAGAGGAGCCTATCTTCTCAAGCGACAATTTGGACGGCCCAAGTATTGCCACTTCCTTTGACCCTCTCGGCCATTGTCATCCACCCATAAATGATCGCCGATGGTCGGCAATCTCATATAAATTTTGAAAAAGCAATTGGTCTGCCAGTCTTTTCAAAGGAAGCTATCTTCTTAGGTGATGACCTAGGCTAAAACTTGACAGGGCTCGACCATTCACACTTCCTTTGACCCTCTCGACCACCTGCAGCCACCCATAAGTCATTGATGGTGGTTAGTGATTGCAACATATCACTTGTATCTTTCTATGTGTTCGACGATGCTAAAGCTAAAGTCGAATGGGCATTTCCACATACTTTGTCTTCCATTGATATAATTGTGAATGTAGCAAGAGAGAAGAATTGTTTAACATAATGTGAGATTAACAATTGTCTTATTCTACCTCTAGTGCGTGTGTGTGTGTGTGTGTGTGATGTGAGATTAAAAATTTTGACCGAAACTGAAATAGAAAATAAGTTTAAGATAACGTAAAATTAAATATAAATGTAAAACGACCTAAATGAAGTGACTAAAATTTCACACATCCAATGAAATTGTAAACTGTAGACCTCAAAGGCTATAGAGAATCGGTCTAGAGATTGTATTAACTGTAAAAAATATTTAAAATTTTCAAAATAGAAGAAGATTTATCCAAGGGAAAATGGTATGTTTAGTTTGAAGCAGATTCAACGTCCAATGAAATTGTAGATTGTAGACCGCAAAGGCTATAGAGAACCGTTTCAAAGATTGTATTAACTATATAAAATTTTAAACATTTCAGATTAAAAGAAGATTGGTCCAAGGGAGGATACTAGGTTTATTTAATACCCGAAAGGTTGTAGACTAAAAAATTGTAGTTTGATGTTGATTCACTAAGATTGATTGAGATCTAGATTCATTGAGATGAAGATTGAGAGATGAAAAATTGCATTTGAGAGGGAAAATGATAGTTCAATTAGATGAAGAAAGATAGACCGAGGGTTAATGATTGACTGACATTTAAATGTAAGCAGAAGTGGTTGTGGTTAACCACTTCTGCATTTTTTAGGAATGGGTCAAGAATGGGAGCTTCCCACTTCTCGCATATTTTTAAAGAACTATTATTGAATGTTTGACACTTGTTTTAGAGTGCTACATGCCTGAGTTTAATACTTCAAAATTTTTAATGGGGTTAAAAGCAATTTATGTATATGAGGAGTGGGTTTTCTCTTTGAAATTTTGAATAGCTTATTTCGGAGATGCTTTTCTAAAAAATTTAGGTTGCCATGTGTCTAAAGGGTGGGGGGCTATTACCTAATCACATTCCTTTAATATATTATATTATATTAGATTAGATGTTTGTCTATGACCACGCACACAAACTTCTCCTATTTAAGTACAGGGCATAGTTACCTTGCCCTTGTCAATGCTCATGTGGCATTTTGGTCACTTTGTGCAAAGTGAACACTTTGTACAAAAATGCAGGTTCTAAGTAGTCTTTTCAAGGGTTTGCAAAATTCTCCTAGATCAAGTGGACTTTGCTATCCCAAACGTTGGCATTCAATCCATATTTGCTTTTGATAACATCATTCTGAAGAGAGTTTGATTCTAAAGGGAACCTCTATACCCATTTACCAAGTAGAGCTTGGTTTCTTTCCTTAAGATGATCAAGACCCAAACCCCTTCCCTCCCTTGGTTTGCAAACTTGCTTCCAACTTATAAGATGACAACTTTTTTCTCCACCACCATCCCATAAAAAATTTCATTGGATTTTCTTAATTTGACCTGCTACCTTTAAGGGAATAATGAACACAGAAATGAAGTGAAGCAGGGAAATTTTCCAAAACAACTAGGAAGATAATAGATATTATTGATAAATATTCAAAGTTCAAGGGGGGGGGGGGCAAAGACCTTACTCCAAAGTATGTAAAGTTCAATTTAATAAAAGAAAAAAATGCTAATATCTAATATTCGGGATGCCTATCTTACTAGAAGTGTTCCTTGTACAATTAGTTTAGTAGAATTATCAACTGAATCAAATGTAAATTTACTTTAAATCCTAGGCTAAATTTGCTAGTGTATCTATCATTGTGTTATTTTCCCCTCAAGTATGTTGGATTTGCACTCCTTGATTAGCTACTCAGTGACAAAGCTCATCCTAATTTGTCATGAATCTAATTAATTTCAAACATTAGAAATGATCTTGCTAAAACTTACAAATCACATTGTAAAATCACGCTAATGAGCTTCTTATCATTGCAAAGTCTCATATCATCCAAGACAACATAAAACTTTACTAACACATTGGTAGTAATCCCATAGTGAGAAGTATCAAACTCTACTTCCAATCTAATCCAATTAATGAATCTCTTATTTGGAATAATAGAGAATCTAAATCAAGCTCCTTGTCATAAACACAAGCACATGCATATACATACTGTACATACATCATATTTGTCTTTTCACCCTCCACCCACAAGAGAAATTACAACCTATAAGTCTTAGCTACATGCCTAAAACATGACCTTTTATGTGGGCACTTAATTAAGGGGCATGCTACTTATCACAATTTTGATTAGTAACAGGCTTAGATAAAGAATGGAGTAATGGACCATTTGTAAGTTTTAATGGTTGAAGATCCTAATTTAGTGAGGCAATGTCATAAATTGAATGAATTAATGGACAATTGAATCTTGGTTCTTAGATTCACTAACGACCTCTCAAATCTCGAGTTATGAATCAGAAATAAACCAAATTATGAAATTGGCACTATGCCTAGCAAGTTTCCTTACTTGTAGGGAAAAGCTTACTAAGATTAATATTGGTAAGAATGATGGAGTGGAGGCTGGGGCAGTCAAAGGTTCCTCTAGTTGCAAAACAAAAGAGGAAGTGGAGGTAAAAGAGAAGCTAAATGGTCATCTGGAAAGGGAAGATGATGAGGTGAATAATTATATCATTGAAGAGGTATAGGTGGACATTAGGACAAGTGAATCACAGGAGGAGAGACATCAAAGATGATGGAAAAGAGGACTTAGTGGAAGGTTAAAGGTTAAGAGGAAAAAGTGGTAAAGAGGAGGAGAGGAAACAAGCGATAGTAGGTAATGTGCAGGCAAGCAAAAGGAGTAGGATCCATTACTTTAAATAGAAAAATGTTCATATTTAAAACTGAGGTAACTAGTCCAAGAGGTTAAAGGGTATTTTTGGAATTAATTTTCCTTCATTGAAAATTGGTTTTAGCTCATTTGTGCCCAGTCAAACAAGGTCTAAAGGAAAAAAATGCAATGATGGTCAAGTTTGGGTAGTAACAAAGTATGGGAATGGTAGGAAGATTGCTAACCAAGTAAAAGTGTAGGTGAAGGCAAGTCCATCGGTTCTAGTCCAAAAGGAAAATGAGCAGCAATCCAAGAATTATGGGACGGAAAATTATTACATATCAGCCTAGTGTCTATTTGTCTCAGAATTTAGTCGATGGTCCATTTTAGCTTATTAGTAGTTGTGAAAGAAATGGCAGAGGAAAGTTCAGGGAATCTTCAGAAGATGGAGAAGGAAAAAGATTCGATGCTCAATTATTTCTTGGATTGCTAGTAGGGGCAAATCAACTAGGGACCAACAGTGAGGAGATACTAGCTATGATAGGAAACATGAAGAATGTTGAAGTTGAATCGAGAATTTTACAAATCCTCACCTACTTGAATACTAAGGAAAGTTCAAAAGGTACCAAAGGCTTGGCGATGGGAGTGAGTACAACGATAGATCAAGAAAGCCATAGTCAAGAAAATGATGCATGGGCTTAAAAACCACTAGAGGCCAGAATAGTGGATACAAGGACAACAATGATAGTAGGTGAAGAGATAGTACAAGAAAATATGAACGATGGAGGAAGCCTGAATCAAGAAATATGATGCATGGGCTTTAAGAGCTTCAGAGGCTAGAATAGTGGATACAGGGACAACAACAATTATAGGCAAAGAGATGGTAGAAGAAGAAGATAGCAAGTCAATGATTGATTCTAAAAATGATGAGGTAAGTCCCCTGAGTTCCATTTCAATAGTTTAATCATGCAAGGGAGGAAAGGAAAAGAAACTAAGAAGTAGAAGAGGTGAAGGGGAGAAGGGGAAAGAGAAAGTGGCAAGACGATGAGGGGGGGCTTGCATGAAAGAGTGTACAATAGGAGAAGAATGATACTCGATTCATCATAGGAAAAAATAGGAGAGAAGGGAGGAGGTGTGGAAGAAACCAAAGAGGTAGGGGAAGGGGAGAAGGGTGAAGGGAAGGTTTCATAAGGAACTAGGAAGGAGGCTCAAGAAGATTTGGAATTAATTCAAAATGGGGAAGTAGCAATTAATATATTGGTAGAAAAGGAGGTCGGGGTAGGTATAAGTCTCTCGATCTTTTCTTCTAGGGAGGGGAAGTTTTTGCAAGGTTAGCCTTTGAATAATTTGAGAAGAGGAAGAGAAGAATAAAATGAGGAAAAGAACTGTAATGATATAGTGGACCAAACCCAACCTTTTTTCTTGTAGTCCCATTCATTGAGTTACTTTGTTACTTATTTTTGTTATTTCTTATATTGTTATAGGCAATAGGGTATTTCAGTCATTTTACTTCATGTTATGTTAACACAAATAAATAATATTGTTTAGGGCAGCACAACATAACATTCTGCCCCCTTTCTCTTCTTCCTTTCTTCTCTTTTTCTTTTCTATTCTCTTTTTTTCTAGATTATTTTGAATCCTAAGTAAATTTGCTAACAACAAGAAATTCAAGTTGGTATCAAAGTAGGTTTAGGTTTGCTTTTGAATCTCATGTAGGCCTTTTTTAATCCAGTGCATGAAATTTTCTTAAAAGATAGAGTTTTAGTTCTTTTTATGACTTGATTCTTGGAGATTTGTGGAGTTTGAAGCTTGTCCAAGGTGATTCTTTACTTGGAGATTTCCCAACAATCAGGAATAATCATAGATATTGAGTTCGATTGAGATTTAGGGTTTAAATCTCATTTTGAAGGTGGTGCTCAGAAATTTTTGGGTAGTTTTTTCAACTTTCCTGATGACTTATAGTAGGAGGTAGGGTACTTGGAACCTCTGTAAGGAGCAACTATTTTTTTAAACTTTCTCCAAGTTTGTTTTTAGATTTTTTTTTTCTTTAAAAATATTTAATCTACTGATCTATTGACCCTATTCTTAGTTTTAGGGAAATCATTTTGTAGAGATAATGGGTCAAATGGGCATTAGTTTCTTTGTTTTTCTTTAAGTTATGTTTATGACTTGTGTTAGTAGATAATGTGCCTTAGTTATGAGGTTATTTTCTCTTTTCTTTTATTGTTTTTTACTGCTATCTTTAATGATGGATTCCCTACTAAGGGAATTCATGTAATTGCCCTTATTAGTTTTACAAGAAAATAATAAAAGAGATCATTAGAGGATGAAGAGAGGTTTTGAACTACTCTTTCTCTCATTCTTCCTTTTTTTCCATCTTCTTACACCATAACTTCTCTTTCTTCAATCTCCGTGTTTTCTCTTGTTTCTTTTTCTTTTAATTCAAATTATTGTAGGTGTGATTTATACAACTTGCTTTGTTCAAAAGGAGAGCTGATTGAGTTTTGTTCTTCTCTTTATCAAGTCAAGCATGGAGGTTTTTGGAAATGAACAAAAATTGGCTAAAGAAAGTGTTAGAGGACTGATATGATGACTAATAACAATTACTTTTAGATTACCATAATTAGATTTGATGGTTCAATTTACTTGGAATTGGCTCAATCAGCCATGATGGCTATTGGAGGAAGAGCAAAGTTAGGTTATGTGATTGGTGACGATAAGAAATTGGCCAAAGAAGACACCTCTTATGCAAAATGATTCAAGAGATTTACTTTGTGATGACATGGTTATGCAACTCGATGTAGCCCCATATTAGTAAAAATTACCTTTGGGCAAAGACACCCAAAGATATTTAGGATCTTATGAAAGAAACTTATTCACAATCACTTGATGTGGCTAAGGCATACAAGCTAAAAGCTAAAGTGAACAATATGAAGAAGGGGGAGAAACATATATTGATTTATTTCGCTACTTTGAAATCCTTATAGCATGAGATAGATCACCTTGAAACAACTAAGTGGGAAAATAGTAAGGATGCAATAACAACTTATAACATTAAATTTTGTATTATTATTGAAAAAAAATATTTTTTATGTATAATACTTATTTTTATTCAATATAATGAATACACCATATTAGAGATGTACCCAAAATTTTATTTTTTATAAAAATATCATTAGATATGTGTCCAAATTTTTATCTTTTTTTATTTGTGATTCTATTTTTTTAATTATTATTTGACTATGACATCATTTCATTTATAGGTTGATTTTAAATTTAGCATTCCATTTTCATCATTAATATAAAGGAAAAATTGCAGATTAGTACCCTATACTTTGGGCCTAGTCTCACTTTGGTCCCCAAACTTCAAAACATTCCAATCTAGTACTTAAAGTGCCAAAATGTGCCAATTTATTCCAAAATCATTAACCGTCATTAACTAGCATGTGAAAGGATACAAATGCCTTCGAGTGTCATTTAATTTTACTTATAAACCAAAAACACAAAAACTGTCAATTGGGTCACTTAGGAGTGGGGTCTTTGTTAAAATCTCAAAGAAAATGCTCATTGATGCCAAAAACTTTGTTGTAATTAAAAAACTAAAAAAAATAAAATTCAAACAACAAAATTTTAAAAAAAGAAAGAAATAAGACCATTTCCACTAAAAACCTAAGCTTCATATATTATTTTGTGAAAGCAAAAGAGTAATGACTCTACACTAGCTTAGTATATTTCTTTCATGAAATAAAAAAGAGTAATGACTCTACTCTACAAGAAGTGGGGGGGGGGGTGACGCATGTTATTATAGTTTTAAGAATGCTAACAAAAAACCTAAAAGAAAGGGGGGTCTTTAGAGAGGGATTTATGCCCATGAGTTTGCATTGTGTGACCACAATCTTTTGAAGCCGACCAATTTTCTCATGCTCCTTTTAGGAATCTAAAAACCTCTAAAATATTTTGTAGTATTCCCAATATTCAATTGTGCAAAAGTGTTCATCGAATCCTCCTCTGGATTTTCCATCTTCGCTAGAAATATGAAATTTCTACAATACAATATCATAGATTGAGTAGTAAAATTTTGCACATTAGGGCACCATCAGTAGAATGTTATGTAATATTTTCTTTGAAACATTGCTTAGAGAGAGAAATTCCTATTGGTTCTATTTACAGATGTCGTAATAGTGAAACACTTATTTTTCTTTCTTTTTTGAAATGACAACTTTGCATACCCTCTAATTCTTTTTTCAAAAGCAATAAAGCCTAGATAAGACCACCACAACAATGGTGGTGATTGAAATGCTAACTATAACTCTAGTAGAAAGAGAAGATATCGAGGAGGATTTGGGTAGGAAAATAGGCAAATTTGTGGTGTTTATATTCCTAGCAACTCTAATGTCACTGAAGCTCCAAGCTAAAACCCTTTGCACTTCTACCCAAGTGATCTACGGGAGGATAAAAAAAATGAAAAAAAAAGTCAAGAATGAAGAGATGGTGGTGCTGGTGTTAGTGGCTCTCATAGGGAGTTAGGCAAAATAAAAGACTTTACTAATGGAAAACTCGTTGGAGTCATTTAGTAGTCACTCAAGATTGAACAGACACTTAAAAGGAGAAGAAAAAAAAAATAAGAAAAGAAGAGGGAGAAAAGAGAGAAAGGGTTGATGTCTTTAAACAACCGCCCCCTCTTAAATTTATATACATAGTATCATACTTGTAAAAGGACTGAATTGCTTACATGGCAAGATAAGATAAAATAAGATAATGCTAAAAAAAGGTTAATCATATTCTTATAAAAGATTAGTTTTAATCTTATCATAAAGAACTAATCCTAATCATAACTTATTGTTGACATACGAACAGTGGGGGCCACCTTAGTGGGGTCCATATTAGTGTTTTCTACACTCCCCCTCAAGTTGGGAATAGATGTTTGTCATTCCCAACTTGCATAAATCTGCTTCTAACTTCTTCCTTGAAACCACCTTGGTGAGAAGGTCTGCCAGCTGTATGGAAAACATACTTCTTGAGATGTAACCATTTCTCTGATAAAATGTCAATCCACTTCAAGGGTTTCTCATAAACAATACTTAACTCCTCAAATAATGATCTTAACCATAGGATCTTAGTTACATCATTTGCCATGGACCTATATTCAGCTTCAGTACTAGAACGAGAAACAACGTTTTGTTTCTTACTCCTCCAAGAGACATGATTACCTCTTATAAAAGCACAATATCCAGAGGTAGATCTTCGATTATCAACACACCTAGCTCAATCAACATCTATGAAAATTTCTATCTTCATATGGTCATTATTCTTGAATAAAATGCCTCTGCCTGGACACCTCTTTAAATATGCTAGTATCCTCTCAACTGCAAGGAGGTGAGTAGTCCTAGGAGAGTGCATATACTAACCACAATGACTGTATAATTAATGTCAGGTCGAGCGAGACAAAGATAGAGAAGTTTTTCAACTAACCGTTGGAACATAGCTTTATCTTCAAGGGGTTCTTCACCCTTTACATTGATATTGTAATTTTGTTCAAT